>NC_052329.1:27568189-27575689 GCF_016432855.1 Salvelinus namaycush
ATAGCCAGATAGCATCTGAGATCCTATGTATGTATACAGTACCATAGATACCATTCATCACAGATAGACTCCCTCCCAGTGTTGGGTGCCATTTGGGACAACACAGACAGTGTTCGTTTGGTCTGTAGTCTAGTCCGTGTGGGACTGAGACAGGCTGGCTGTCAGCAGGAAAAGTCTGTAGTCTAGTCCTTGTGGGACTGAGACAGGCTGGCTGTCAGCAGGAAAAGTCTGTAGTCTAGTCCTTGTGGGACTGAGACAGGCTGGCTGTCAGCAGGAAAAGTCTGTAGTCTAGTCCTTGTGGGACTGAGACAGGCTGGCTGTCAGCAGGAAAAGTCTGTAGTCTAGTCCTTGTGGGACTGAGACAGGCTGGCTGTCAGCAGGAAAAGTCTGTAGTCTAGTCCGTGTGGGACTGAGACAGGCTGGCTGTCAGCAGGAAAAGTCTGTAGTCTAGTCCGTGTGGGACTGAGACAGGCTGGCTGTCAGCAGGAAAAGTCTGTAGTCTAGTCCGTGTGGGACTGAGACAGGCTGGCTGTCAGCAGGAAAAGTCTGTAGTCTAGTCCGTGTGGGACTGAGACAGGCTGGCTGTCAGCAGGAAAAGTCTGTAGTCTAGTCCGTGTGGGTCTGAGACAGGCTGGCTGTCAGCAGCAAAAGTCTGTAGTCTAGTCCTTGTGGGACTGAGACAGGCTGGCTGTCAGCAGGAAAAGTCTGTAGTCTAGTCCGTGTGGGACTGAGACAGGCTGGCTGTCAGCAGGAAAAGTCTGTAGTCTAGTCCGTGTGGGACTGAGACAGGCTGGCTGTCAGCAGGAAAAGTCTGTAGTCTAGTCCGTGTGGGACTGAGACAGGCTGGCTGTCAGCAGGAAAAGTCTGTAGTCTAGTCCGTGTGGGACTGAGACAGGCTGGCTGTCAGCAGGAAAAGTCTGTAGTCTAGTCCGTGTGGGACTGAGACAGGCTGGCTGTCAGCAGGAAAAGTCTGTAGTCTAGTCCGTGTGGGACTGAGACAGGCTGGCTGTCAGCAGCAAAAGTCTGTGGTCTAGTCCGTGTGGGACTGAGACAGGCTGGCTGTCAGCAGGAAAAGTCTGTAGTCTAGTCCGTGTGGGACTGAGACAGGCTGGCTGTCAGCAGGAAAAGTCTGTAGTCTAGTCCGTGTGGGACTGAGACAGGCTGGCTGTCAGCAGGAAAAGTCTGTAGTCTAGTCCGTGTGGGACTGAGACAGGCTGGCTGTCAGCAGGAAAAGGGAAATGTTGTGTAGCTGGTGGTGATTAAGTCCTGTAAGACTACTACACTTTACTACACACACACACACACCCACACACCCACACACCCACACACCCACACACACCCACACACCCACACACCCACACACACACACACACACACACACACACACACACACACACACACACACACACACACACACACACACACACAGAACTGGGAACGTGGGCTTGGATGATAAGAATAGTTTTCTCTGACTCAAGCTTTACTTCTCACCCCCTTTTCTTCTCTTGTCTTTTCCTCTTCCTCATGTTGGAACTCCTCTTCAGTTTACTCTGTGGTCTGAACACACACTGTACCTCTATTCCGCCCCCAAAGAGCACTTTGAATTAGAGATGTGACTGACTAGCTTTCCTAGTCTCCTGCAGTAACACAAATACAAGACTCCTCCAATTCTGAGTGGTTTGCAAGTTTTATGCTCACATGAAGTTTTTGCATTGAGATTTTTTATTTTTTATTTTTTTTAAATTTTATCCCATTTTCTGCCCAATTTTCGTGGTATCCAATTGCTAGTAATTACTATCTTGTCTCATCGCTACAACTCCCGTACGGGCTCGGGAGAGACGAAGGTCGAAAGCCATGCGTCCTCCGAAGCACAACCCAACCAAGCCGCACTGCTTCTTAACACAGCGCGCCTCCAACCCGGAAGCCAGCCGCACCAATGTGTCGGAGGAAACACCGTGTACCTGGCCCCCTTGGTTAGCGCGCACTGCGCCCGGCCCGCCACAGGAGTCGCTGGAGCGCGATGAGACAAGGATATCCCTACCGGCCAAACCCTCCCTAACCAGGACGACGCTATGCCAATTGTGCGTCGCCCCACGGACCTCCCGGTCGCGGCCGGCTGCGACAGAGCCTGGGCGCGAACCCAGAGACTCTGGTGGCGCAGCTAGCACTGCGATGCAGTGCCCTAGACCACTGCGCCACCCGGGAGGCCCCTGCATTGAGATTTTAACAGAAAATAACATTTTGTCATTAACACATAAACGGTCATATCTTAAAAACAGAACTGGGGGCTACCAATTATGACCATGTGATTTCAGTAATGATAATGTAGTAATGGTCATGTAGTAATGTATTAATGGTCATGTATTTTCTGCAGCGCTGTTGGTGTCCTTTTAATGTGGTTTGATTTCCTTAAACTTAGTTTCTCTGAAAAGACAGCATCAGCAGTTTTAAAAACCATAATATGGTTTAAGACCACAATATTACTTCCTGTCAGGCAGAAAGATGCTTATATGTACCGAGGTCCACAAGGATCTTGGAATTTTCCCATGCCACATGTAATCCTACCAAATGCTTATGTCCCAATTTGAAGATTTCCCTGAGAAAGTTGAAAGCGCCAGCTGAGTTCAGTAGCATCACAGAACAGAGACAGATTCAGACTGATATGTGAGAAGTGATGGTAGAAGATCTGATATATGACAGGATTAATGACAGAGGTTTCCACTAACACAGTAAAGCAGAGATAATCAAAACTAGTATTGTAAAGCAGAGATAATCAAAACTAGTATTGTAAAGCGGAGATAATCAAAGACAGTATAGTAAAGCAGAGATAATCAAAGACAGTATATTGAAGCAGAGATAGTAAAGTAAAGCAGAGATTGACTAGGCACCTTCATACATGTCTTCATTATCACCTTCATACATGTCTTCATTATCACCGTCATACATGTCTTCATTATCACCTTCATACATGTCTTCAGTATCACCGTCATACATGTCTTCATTATCACCGTCATACATGTCTTCATTATCACCTTCATACATGTCTTCATTATCACCTTCATACATGTCTTCATTATCACCGTCATACATGTCTTCATTATCACCTTCATACATGTCTTCAGTATCACCTTCATACATGCCTTCATTATCACCGTCATACATGTCTTCATTATCCCCGCCATACATGTTTTCATTATCCCCGCCATACATGTCTTCATTATCACCGTCATACATGTCTTCATTATCACCTTCATACATGTCTTCATTATCACCTTCATACATGTCTTCATTATCACCGTCATGCATGTCTTCATTATCACCTTCATACATGTCTTCATTATCACCGTCATACATGTCTTCATTATCACCTTCATACATTCTTCATTATCACCTTCATACATGTCTTCATTATCACCTTCATACATGTCTTCATTATCACCGTCATACATGTCTTCATTATCACCGTCATACATGTCTTCATTATCACCTTCATACATGTCTTCATTATCACCTTCATATATGTCTTCATTATCACCGTCATACATGTCTTCATTATCACCTTCATACATGCCCTCCAGCTCTTACTATCAACTCCTTCTACATTTCCAGCTTTTACATTACTGTGCATTTTTATCCTAGAAACCAACTCCTTGTACACAGGGAGTAATTAGTGTCCACATTTACCCTGTTATATAGCCCCTGGTCTAAAGACATGTACATATGATAGTGGAATAATACATCCAAACACCTTGTAGAGCAGTTCCAGCCCATATTTCAGAGACATATTATATGTTATGCTTATACAATGATCATAGTTACCAGTCAATCTAGAGACCTTTGTACACCTTTTAGACCATGTCCCTTTGTGTATTTAGATTTCATCTCTTAAACTCAGTTCTCAGACTATAGTTACTTTATTGATGATGTGTGTATGGGTTGTTTAATTAAGTGAATCTTTCTACACTTTTCTCTTACCTCCACCCCCTCCATGCACATACAGAGTCAGTGACCCCTTCAAAGTAAATGTTAGTCTTTCCCCTCTCTTCCTTGTTAGGTAGCACAACCAGAACTAGCCTGAGAAGGGGAGAAGCTGAATGGAGTGTGTTGTCTTTTCTCTCTTCCTCTCGTCCTCTCTTCCTCTCTTCCTCTCCTTCTTCTCTTCCTCTCCTTCTTCTCGTCACCACTCACTTAATCCCCGGGACTTAATTATCCATCAGCCCCTGGTTTAAACAGCCCAACATCTCTCTTTGATCTGATTAAGGTCCAATGACGTCTCTCCTCTGATCCACCCCTCTCTGACCCTTGACCTCTACCCCACCCCCTCCCTTCCCCCTTCCTCTCTTCTACCATCCACCCAGACCCCTAATGAAATCTCAATATGGCTGCTGCTCCTGCTGGTGCTGCTGCTATCTCCAGTATTACAGTTCTTGGATGTAGCTCCTTCCATCCAGCCTATAGAAATACACTGACAGTTTTATATCAGGACAAGGGCCCTGCAAAATTCTGAACCCTTCAGAAGTTCAGCCAACAAAGCAGCCAGACACGAGGTACCCAGGCTGCTAGTCATGTAACAGGTGCTTCAAAGGAGTATGGTTGTACTTCCGCTTCTGATATGAAGACCATATGAACAGTCAAGAAATGGCTGATAGCTTTATTACGTCAAGGAAGATAGGAAGATCTTCTAACTGTGTTATCACTTTATTGCCTTATGGTATTGTGGTAACAACAGCACATAAAGAACATCATACAAAGAGAGAGAGAAAGAATGGAGGGAAAGAGAGAGAGAGAAAGAGAAAAAGAAAGAGAAAGAGTGGAGGGAAAGGAAAGGATAGTGTGACCTTTCTGGAATGTGGTTTCCTTTTCCCCATCCCAGAGAAGATGCATCTGCCATGCCTCACCTTTGACCTCTTAGTTCCCTACCGACATCCCAAGCCACGCCCGCAGAGCATGTGCAGTGTTTATGGACATATTCAATCTCTCCATATTCCAGTCTGTTGTCCCTACTTGCTTCAAGATGTCCACCATTATAGACTACAGAGAAAGCACGGCCCTATCCACATTGATGGGACCGCTTCAGGTTCCTCGGCGTGCACATCACTGACGACCTGAAATGGTCCCTTCACACAGACAGTGTTGTGAAGAAGGCGCTGCAGTCCCTCTTCAAACTCAGGAGGCTGAAGAAATCACAAACTTCTACAGATGCACCATTGAGAGCATCCTGTCGAGCTGTATCAGCGCCTGGTATGGCAATTGCACCGTCCGCAACCGCAGGGCTCCCCAGAGGGTGGTGTGGTCAGCCCAACGCATCACCGGGGGCACACTGCCTGCCCTTCAGGACATCTACAGCACCCGGTGTCACAGGAAGGCCAAGAAGATCATCAAGGACCTCAGCCGCCCGAGCCACAGCCTGCTCACCCTGCTACAATCTAGAAGACAGAGACAGTACAGGTGCATCAAAGCTGAGATTGAGAGACTGATAAACAGCTTCTATCTCCAGGCCATCAGACTGTTAAACAGTCACAACTAGCTGGCCTCCGCACAATACCATGCCCTGAATCTTAGTCACTGTTACTAGTTGGCTACCATCCGGTTTTCTACCCTACACCTTAGAGACTGCTGCCCTATGTACATACAGTCATTGAACACTGGTCACTTTAATGGGGCGGCAAGTAGCCTAGAGCGTTGGGCCAGTAGAGGGTTGGGCCAGTAACCAAAAGGTTGCTAGATCGAATCCCCGAGCTGACAAGGTAAAAATCTGTCGTTCTGCCCCTGAACAAGGCAGTTAACCCACTGTTCCTAGGCTGTCATTGTAAATAAGAATTTGTTCTTAACTGACTTGCCTAGTTAAATAATTAAAATAATCTTGCATTCTTCATTCCCTCTCCTGTCAGGTGACCTCCTACCCCCTCTCCATCTTTATTCCCTTTCCTGTCAGGTGACCTCATTCCTTCTCTCCTATCAGGTGTCCTCCTCCCCCCTCTCCATCTTTATTCCCTCTCCTGTCAGGTGACCTCCTTCCCCATCTCCATCATTATTACCTTTCCTATCAGGTGTCCTCCTTCCCCATCTCCATCATTATTACCTTTCCTATCAGGTGACCTCCTTCCCCCTCTCCATCTTTATTCCCTCTCCTGTCAGGTGACCTTCTTCCCCCTCTCCTATCAGGTGATCTCCTTCCCCCTCTCCATCTTTATTCCCTTTCCTGTCAGGTGACCTCCTTCCCCCTCTCCATCTTTATTCCCTTTCCTATCAGGTGTCCTCCTTCCCCCTCTCCATCTTTATTCCCTCTCATGTCAGGTGACCTTCTTCCCCTCTCCTATCAGGTGACCTCCTTCCCCCTCTCCTATCAGGTCACCTCCTTCCCCCTCTCCATCTTTATTCCCTCTCCTGTCAGGTGACCTCCTTCCCCATCTCCATCATTATTACCTTTCCTATCAGGTGTCCTCCTTCCCCATCTCCATAATTATTACCTTTCCTATCAGGTGACCTCCTTCCCCCTCTCCATCTTTATTCCCTCTCCTGTCAGGTGACCTTCTTCCCCCTCTCCTATCAGGTGACCTCCTTCCCCCTCTCCTATCAGGTGATCTCCTTCCCCCTCTCCATCTTTATTCCCTTTCCTGTCAGGTGACCTCCTTCCCCCTCTCCATCTTTATTCCCTTTCCTATCAGGTGTCCTCCTTCCCCCTCTCCATCTTTATTCCCTCTCCTGTCAGGTGACCTTCTTCCCCTCTCCTATCAGGTGACCTCCTTCCCCCTCTCCATCTTTATTCCCTCTCCTGTCAGGTGACCTCCTTCCCCATCTCCATCATTATTACCTTTCCTATCAGGTGTCCTCCTTCCCCATCTCCATCATTATTACCTTTCCTGTCAGGTGACCTCCTTCCCCCTCTCCATCTTTATTCCCTCTCCTGTCAGGTGACCTTCTTCCCCCTCTCCTATCAGGTGACCTCCTTCCCCCTCTCCATCTTTATTCCCTCTCCTGTCAGGTGACCTCCTTCCCCATCTCCATCATTATTACCTTTCCTATCAGGTGTCCTCCTTCCCCATCTCCATCTTTATTCCCTCTCCTGTCAGGTGACCTTCTTCCCCTCTCCTATCAGGTGATCTCCTTCCCCCTCTCCTATCAGGTCACCTCCTTCCCCCTCTCCATCTTTATTCCCTCTCCTGTCAGGTGACCTTCTTCCCTCTCGCATTCTTCATTCCCTCTCCTGTCAGGTAACCTCCTTCTCCTTCTCCATCTTTATTCCCTCTCCTGTCAGGTGACCTCCTTCCCCCTCTCCATCTTTATTCCCTTTCCTGTCAGGTGACCTCCTTCCCCCTCTCCATCTTTATTCCCTTTCCTGTCAGGTGACCTCCTTCCCCCTCTCCTATCAGGTGACCTCCTTCCCCCTCTCCATCTTTATTCCCTCTCCTATCAGGTGACCTTCTCCCTCTCGCATTCTTCATTCCCTCTCCTGTCAGGTAACCTCCTTCCCCCTCTCAATCATTATTCCCTCTCCTA
>NC_052329.1:27580689-27620689 GCF_016432855.1 Salvelinus namaycush
TGATGTAGAAGGGGAACTACAGACTGAACTGGCAACATGAAGGGGGGGGGGGGTACAGACTGAACTGGCAACATGATGTAGGAGGGGAACTACAGACTGAACTGGCAACATGATGTAGGAGGGGAACTACAGACTGAACTGGACTCCACAGTATAAATTTACTTTTTCATTCTCAACTGCCATAGAGTGATTTAAAGACTGTTAGTAGTTTCTAGAGGCACACTTAGCTGTGTTTAGTCCATTATGAATGTGACTGGCCCCAACCACTTTAAAATGGAATCTGCAGTAGGGGAAACAGCACATCTGGCCTCCCCACCACCGATGTTATTGTTTTTGTTGAGCGTCGTGCAGCATGGTAAAAAAATGTAACTACATATTGTGCCCTTCTATTGCAATTATGTCAGAGGGGAAAAACAGTGTTCATTGTTTGGAGTAACTTCCTTGCTGTTGTAATATCTCAAACGGACGTGGCAGTTTCACCATTTAGGATTCCTGTATTATCCTGTTAGTGTGTCTCTGTTACACAAGCATCTTAATGGAAGATGGCGTTGATACTACACACACACACACACAGACACACACAGACACACATACACACACACACACACACACACACACACACACACACACACACACACACACACACACACACACACACACACACACACACACACACACACACACACACACACACACACACACACACACACACACACACACACACACAGAGAGAGATGAAAGAGCAGGGATGTGTGCAGGGTAAGAGGTCAAGGAAGGACAGCTGGCTGTTTGGTTGACCTCTGACCTCACATGTTATTCAGACTCCCTTTTGTGTGATGGTTTAACACACACACACACAACGTGCAGAACACACACACACCCTAGAGAATACACACACCGTGGAGAATACACACACACCTTGCAGAACACACACACACCGTGGAGAATACACACACCATGGAGAATACACACACCCTAGAGAATACACACACTGTGGAGAATACACACACCCTAGAGAATACACACACTGTGGAGAATACACACACACCTTGCAGAACACACACACACACCGTGAAGAAAGTACACACCCCTTGCAGAACACACACATTGTGGAGAATACACACACCCTAGAAAATACACACACCCTAGAGAATACACACACGGTGGAGAATAAACACACACCTTGCAGAACACACACATACCATGCAACGCACGCATGCACGCACACACACACACACACACACACACACACACACACACACACACACACACACACACACACACACACACACACACACACACACACACACACACACACACACACACACACACACACACACACACACACACACACACACACACACACACACACACATAGACACGCTAGAAACACAAGCATTTCTCTACACCCACAATAACATCTGCTAAACATGCATGTGACCAATAACATTTGATTTGATTTGATTTTGTAGAACAGACACACACAAACACCATGCAGCAGCATAAGGGGGAGTGGGGAGTGTGTGTCCATGGAGGAGTTTGCATGCCTCCCCCATTCTGCATGGGTGACACTGAGCTGTAGTCTCTCAGTTGTAGCAGGGAACCTGTCAGCTGTGACCATCACACATGGCCTTATACCTCCACATCTGTTTAGGAGTATCATTGGCATATGATTTCACCCACACAGTTGTTGATGCTGTAGGTATGGGTCACTCCGTGTAAGGGTATGTTGCGTGCTGTTTCTGTCTGTCTACATGAATATCTGCATGTTGTAAGACAAATGCAAGACAAATAAATTACTTATTTTACTGATATAGTAAAGTGGTCATAATCATCTAAGTAATTATGGTTATGGTGACGCCCTTCTGTTGGGAAACACAGCAGACGTGGTATGACTTCAATAATCTGTTGTTTTCCATCACCATGGAGAACTCAGGGACTGTGTCTGAATCATATCCACTCTAGTCTACGGTAATGTATGACAAACTCTACAAAGATTCACAACACTGTCTTATCAGAATATGGACACACGCATGGGAGAGAGGGAGAGAGGGAGGGAGGGAGGAAGAAAGACAAAGAAGTAGAAAGAGAGAAAGAGAGAGGGAAAGAAAGAGGGAGAGAGACAGAAAGAGAGGCAGAGAGAGACAGAGAGAGGGAGAGAGAGACAGAAATAGACAGAGAGAGGCAGAGAGAGCTCTGTGTACATCTGTTAAAAACAATGAACAACAGGCCTTGTTTTGTTTGTGTGGTCAGTGCCAGATGTGATACACAGAAGCGTATCTTGTGAGTTTGGGGAAAATTACATCTCTGCATTCCTGGTGAACATTTGACTATTGTTAAGAATTATTAGATTTGATTTTGTATATGATGGCAGCGTAGTCTTTGAGAAAATTGTCGTTTTAAGGGTATACAGGTCCTGACAATTTTATAGAAGAAACAATCTTGTGTGCTTTACAACTAGAGAGAGTGGTTTGGGGTTACCATGCCACCCTAGAAGGAGCCCTGGAGAGTCCCTTCTCTCACTGTCCTGTTGCGCTGGAACCAGGATTAAGTTGTGAAAATATAATATATATAAAGATGTCCAGTTAAGCCTTTGATTTACAGAGCCTGCAGTGTTAGTACGGGTTCTGTACTCTCCTGTAGGCTTCCAGCACTCTTCACTAGATACTGTGCAAACACAGAGCTCTACCCCCCCCCCCTCTCCAAACCTCTCTCTCTCTTTACCCCCACCCACCTCTATATACCTCTCTCCAAACCTCTCTCTCTCTTTACCCCCCCCCCCCCCCCCCACCTCTATATCTCTCTCTCCACAGCTGCACCAGCTGGCCAGGTAATTAATACAGCAGCATATTGCAGGTCCAGACACTCAGTGATAACATCCATATCCTATTTAATTATTCTATTGCTGTACAGAAAGCAGGAAATGTCATCATTCAGTGGAGCCTGACTTTGGGTTAGGCGCTCCTGTAGTGTTCTTGGATAGCAGCTGGGGTGGAACTGAGGTAAGCTTAAACAGATTGTACTGTAGGGCTGTGTCCTAAATTGCAACTTATTACCTACACTGAGGATACAAAACATTAAGAACACCTTCCTAATATGGAGTTGCACCCCCTTTTGCCCTCAGAACAGCCTCAATTCGTTGGGACATGGACTCTACAAGGTGACGAAAGTGATCCACAGGGATGCTGGTACATGTGACTCCAATGCTTCCCACTGTTGTGTCAAGTTGGCTGGATGTCCTTTGGGTGGTGGACCATTCTTGATACACACATAGAACTGTTGAGCGTGAAAAACCCAGAAGCGTTGCAGTTTTTGACATAAACCGGTGCGCCTGGCACTTACTACCATACCCCGTTCAAAGGCACTTCAATCTTTAGTCTTGCCCATTCACCCTCTGAATAGCACACATACACAATCCATGTCTCAAATGTCTCAAGGCTTAAAATTCCTTATTTAACCTGTCTCCTCCCCTTCATCTACACTGATTGAAGTGGATTTAACAAGTGACATCAATAAAGGATCATAGCTTTCACCTGGATTCAGCTGGTCAGTCTATGTCATGGAAAGAGCACGTGTACTCATTGTATATACTGTAGTGCTCTGGTCAAGAGTAGTGCACTATGTAGGGAATAGGGTGCCATTTGGGATGCTACCTAGGAGTTAAAATGCCAACATTAGCTTTGCTTGTAATATAAATCAAACTTAGTAAGCCCTTCTATCTTTCAAATTGATTGGATTAATTACATGTTTTATAGGTTTCTTTTAGTAGGTTGCGTGTAATTTTGTTTAATTACTAAAGTCTGTGGAGCTGCAGGGAGAAACAACATGAAGTAATTACATACTACCTTCTACATACACCAGACAGGCGGGAATGTTTTAGATGAATCACTTGAAGAGGAGCAGTAGATGTGTATATAGGAGAAAATATAATTACTCTGCCACCTAAATATTTTGCTGAAAACTAAATAAATAGTCTTGGAGTGGAGTACATTGCTTTGGAGTCCTAACTGAAACTCACATGTAGTGAGTAAATGTAGTGATATTCTTCTGATGCTCAGTGTTGGGGAGTAGTGTACATATACTGTAGTTCAACTAGTAATTTACCTACATTTTGTAGTAGCTTGGTGGTAGTTCAACTAAATTCAAATCTTGGTAGTGTTTTCCAAATTTACTTCGATATGATGGTTATTATATCAATATTTGAGCATAAAAGCATTTCCACCGACATTCATTCATTTTACCGACACAAAAAGATTCCACCTTGTCTAGTGCATTTTGTTTTGTCAACATTTGGAAAGTTTACCGAACATTTTTCTGTTTCCATCAGGCCTGTTATGACAGTTTTTTTTATCTAATGTACTTTACTCTCATAAATAGCTTGGATGGAAACCTGGTTACTGTAATAGATTTCCATTAAAATGGGAAAAAAAATAGCTTTTTAGAAATAAACTATTTCTCAAGCAAGAATTTTGCTAGGACTGTCTGGGAGGGGGGGGGGGGGGGGGGGGGGGGGGACTGAAAACTAGTTGTTATTGGCAGAGAGGTTTGGAACTCTCTATGTTATTGGTCTATTAACCAATTTACTGAATGGTGATGTCACCATGGAAAGCCAAATTCCCGCCCATGAAAACCTGATGATTAGAAGGTCCTGTGTAGATTGTATTTTCAACCAGCATTTTTTTTCACACTTTTACAGTGTTAGTTTCATCAGCTGTTGTACAAAATGATTAAAAAAACACAGAATATTGACTGCACTGGGGCTCCAGAGTGATCTGCTCTTTCAATTTGTGGTCTATGGCATTTCAGATTTAGATATGATAATTTACCACTAAGTAGTTTAGATGTAGTGAACTACTTTTTCTAACTTTAGTTAATGAAGCTCTATTTTTCTTAAGGGTAGCTTTGGTGTAGCTTAACTTCTTCCAGTGTGAAGTAATTGGTAGTTTGTTAAACTATATTTTCAGAGTAGCTTTCCCCAACACTGCTTAAGCTCTTTGTGAAAACTCTGAGAGAACTCTGATAGAACTGAGAGAAGTGAGAGAACACTGAGAGAATTGAGAGAACTGTGAGAACTCTGTGAGAACACTGAGAGAAGTGAGAGAACTCTGTGAGAACTCTGTGAGAACACTGAGAGAAGTGAGAGAACTCTGAGAGAAGTGAGAGAACTGTGTGAGAAGTGAGAGAACACTGAGAGAAGTGAGAGAACACTGAGAGAAGTGAGAGAACTCTGAGAAGTGAGAGAACTCTGAGAGAAGTGAGAGAACTTTGTGAGAACACTGGAAGAACTGAGAGAACTGGAGAAAACTCCAGAGAACCCCAGTAGAAGAGATAACTACAAGATGAAAGGTGAAATGATGGTACCTGGTGTTCTCTTCCTAACTGTGGCCAGATCCTTTCTGTGAGAATGGGAAAACAAGCTGTTGCTTACTGTTGGCAGGGCACACAGTGTTTGGAAAAGCAGTTATTTTGTGTGTGTGTTTGAAAATAAATGTCTGTTTACTTGCAATTACTCGAGCCAATGAAACAGATCCAAACAGTTCTAAACAGTTCTAAAAGTGTGCGTGTGTATGCGTGTGTGTGTGTGTGTGTGTGTGTGTGTGTGTGTGTGTGTGTGTGTGTGTGTGTGTGTGTGTGTGTGTGTGTGTGTGTGTGTGTGTGTGTGTGTGTGTGTGTGTGTGTGTGTGCGTGCGTGCGTGTGGACGGACCATCTCTACTACCAGAATGTGTTTCTATACAGCAACCAGGGTCTGGCCCTGGTCTGTAGCAGGAATGACCTCCCATGGGTCTGGACAGAACTAGTGTGTGTGTGTGTGTGTGTGTGTGTGTGTGTGTGTGTGTTAATGACCTCCCACACTGCATACACACTCTTAACTACACACACAACTACACACACTGCATACACACGGCTTACAAACTCCAACACACACTGTATATACACTCCAGAAAACTCCAACACACTCTCTTACAGACACTGTATACACACGCTACAACACAGACTGTATACACATGCCAACACATTTCTGTACACACTGTATACATACGGCTTACACACAGCATACACACTCCAGCCCAGAGCCCTGCCCAGGACCAGGCAGCTCCATTTGTCTCAGTGATTACGTCCCAAATGGCACCTTGTCCCATATGTGGTCCACTACATTAGACCAGGGTCAATAGGGCTCTGGTCAAAGTAGTGCACTATATAGGTAATAGGGTGCCATTTGGGACATTAACAGTGTTTATGGGAAGGTGACAAGGCCTGTTTATGTGTTGGGTTCCAGTGGTTCCAGTAGGATGATGTGGGGCCCAGAGCACCTCCCTCTCTCTCTCTCTCTCTCTCTCTCTCTCTCTCTCTCTCTCTCTCTCTCTCTCTCTCTCTCTCTCTCTCTCTCTCTCTCTCTCTCTCTCTCTCTCTCTCTCTCTCTCTCTCTCTCTATCTATGCCTCTCTCTCTCTCTCTCTTGCTCTTTTTTCACGCTCTGGCTCCCTACCCCAGTACTTTCTCCCTCCCACTATTTTTCTACATCCCTCCCTCTCTCCTCACCATCCCTCCAGGCTCCAGACTCTAATGAAACCTCAGCTCTTCATCTCTCCTCTCGTTTCATCTCTCTAAGTCCAGGAAATGGAACTGGGAAAGTGTCCCGCATGGGAGATGTCTAAAACACATGATCTGCATCTGAAAGGGCACTCTTTTCCCTATATAGTGCACTACTTTTGACCACGGCCAATAAAGCTCTGTTGGGAAGTAGTGCATTATAGGGTGCCATTTTGGGCACACCCAGGGAGATTTCCTGGTCTGTTTTAATGGTGGAGATTTCCTGGTCTGTTTTAATAGTGGAGATTTCCTGGTTTGTTTTAATGGTGGAGATTTCCTGGTCTGTTTTAATGGTGGAGATTTCCTGGTCTGTTTTAATGGTGGTGATTTCCTGGTTTGTTTTAATGGTGGAGATTTCCTGGTCTGTTTTAATGGTGGAGATTTCCTGGTTTGTTTTAATGGTGGAGATTTCCTGGTCTGTTTTAATGGTGGAGATTTCCTGGTCTGTTTTAATGGTGGAGATTTCCTGGTTTGTTTTAATGGTGGAGATTTCCTGGTCTGTTTTAATGGTGGAGATTTCCTGGTTTGTTTTAATGGTGGAGATTTCCTGGTCTGTTTTAATGGTGGAGATTTCCTGGTCTGTTTTAATGGTGGAGATTTCCTGGTTTGTTTTAATGGTGGAGACTTCCTGGTCTGTTTTAATGGTGGAGATTTCCTGGTTTGTTTTAATGGTGGAGATTTCCTGGTCTGTTTTAATGGTGGAGATGTCCTGGTCTGTTTTAATGGTGGAGATGTCCTGGTCTGTTTTAATGGTGGAGATTTGAGCCCCAGTCAGTGTTTAGTGACGCTGAGACATTCATTGTAATTGTCCTTCAGAAGGAAAACAGTCATTAGAGCAGACCGTGTCAGAGCAGAGACTGACTATTGTTGTGTTATCATGATTCATAGGAAAGCTTGGTGCTAAACTAAACTCTATGTCTAAACCTGCTAGTTTTCACATGCAGGGAGAATGCAGGGAGAAGCAGCCATGATGGGAAACCACTTCTTTAATAGTATGGTCTGGCCAAAGATCCTGATAGTAAAAGATTCTGGTTTAACCTTTCACGAGTATCAACCCCGTATCCGGGATCACCCCCCACCCCCCCCACACTGATTAGCATCGCTAGCATAGCTTCACAAGTAAATAGTAGCATCTCAATATCATTAAATCACAAGTCCAAGACACCAGATGAAAGATACAGATCTTGTGAATAAACCCATCATTTCTGTTTTTTAAAATGTTTTACAGGGAAGACACAATATGTAAATCTATTAGCTAACCACGTTAGCAAAATACACCATCTTTCTTTGTCCACCATTTTCTCTCTCCACCACTAGCTATCACCAATTCGGCTAAACTAAGATATTGATAGCAACAAACCAAGACAAAAACTCATCAGATGACAGTCTGATAACATATTTATGGTATAGGATAGGTGTTGTTAGAAAAAAGTGCATATTTCAGGTAGAAATCACAGTTTACAATTGCACCGACCATCACAAATCGACTAGAATTACTAGATAGAGCAACGTGTATGACCAATTTACTCATCATAAAACATTTCATAAAAATAGACAAAGCATAGCAATGGAAAGACACAGTTCTTGTGATTTCAGACCATATTTCAGATTTTCTAAGCGTTTTTCAGCGAAAACACAATAAATCGATAAGTTAGCATACCACATGTGAAAACGTTAGTAGAGTATGAATTCAAGGCAAAGGGAGCTATAACGTTATCATCGCCAAAATATATTAATTTTTTCACTAACCTTCTCAGAATTCTTCCGATGACACTCCTGTAACATCATTTTACAACATACATATACAGTTTGTTCGAAAAGGTGCATATTTAGCCATACAAAACCGTGGTTATACAATGGAAATAGTCACAACTCAAGCATCAAAATGAGGGACGTCAGCTTTCAGAGTGATCTAGTTTAATCGAAAGCTAATCATATACTTGACTAAAAAATACAGAGTTGACAGGAATCGAAAGACAAATTAGTTCTTAATGCAACCGCTGACTTACATTTTTAAAATTATCCTTACTTTTCAATACAGGGTTCGCCAAGTGAAGCTATACCAAACAAAATGGCGAAATATGCGTTTAAAATATTTCGACAGAACAACGATTTATCATATTAAATATTGCTTACTTTGAGCTGTTCTTCCATCAGATTCTTGGGCAATGTATTCTTTCTTGGGTTTAATCTTCTTTTGGTCGAAAGATGTCCTTTGTCCGTCTAAATGCCCGCTAACGTTCGACCGGGACCCCGAAATGTGCCCGGTGCTTCACATAGAAATGCATCAAAATCGCACTAAACGGATATAAATTGCTATAAAACGGTTTAAATTAACTACCTTATGATGTTTCTAAGTCCTATATCGAATTAAATTACAGACGGATACATTTTACGTTGATAACCGAGCCTTTGAAAATGGCATCCGGAGGTGTCTTCCTGCGTAAAGGCGAGCGTCGAAAGGGGGGCTACCCTCACTCCTTGGTCCTTTATAACCTCTGAGAGCTACGCAGAAGGCCCATTCCACTTCTCATTGGTTACTGACATCCAGGGGAAGGCGGGTGCAGTTCGTGTCGTTCCATAGGATATACACAGACTTTTAAAACTGATCTGAAATCAGAGCTTCGCTCTCAGACCTTTCACTGTCTGTCATGGATTTCGCTGTAGAAAGAGTTCTGGGTCACCCACAGACATCATTCCAACTTTGTATGAAACTAGAAAGTGTTTTCTATCCAATAGAATTAATAATATGCATATTGTACGAGCAAGAATTGAGTACTAGGCAGTTTAATTTGGAGACGACAAAATGCTAATTCGGAACAGCACCCCCTGTAGTCGCAAGAACCTGGAATCATACGTTTGTGTTCCAACTCAAATTGCTAGGCTGTGTGTTTATCACAATCTAACCTTTTCTTTACAGTCGTTGAATTCACAACTACCTTTCCTGTTAATTTTTAGTTGTTGTTTCCTAATTATTACACTTCACATTCAAATGACATATTTATGTGGAAAGTAACAAAACAAACAAAGACATGACCAAAATACACAACCAAATCTTTCTCCCCGTTGCCAAGGTATGTCTGAACAATTAGCTATTGTGTTCACATTTAACATTTAAGATAATGAATAGAATTGCCCCCCTCTTAGCCTCACTCACTTTAAATGTAAATAAATAATCTCAGAACCCAGAACCAAACCTCAAGAGATTAATATACAAGTCAGTACATCATCAAGTAGCATATTTCCACAGTAACACTAATTACATAATGCTGTGGTTTCTCTGCATGGCTCTACCAGTTTCTCCTCCCTCTTTCGGTCACACTTTATTTGGATTGTCCAGATTGTCCATCTGCAGATGCTATACTGATGGTCATAACAAACTATCTGTTGATAAGCAACTGCTTGCTAAAGTTACGGTTAGGGTTAGGTTTAGAATTAGGGTTAGGGCTAGGGCTAGGGTTAGGGTAAGGGTTAAGTTTAGGGTTAGGATAAGGGTCAAGGTTAGGGCTAGGGTTAGGGTTAGGGTAAGTAGATAGTTATTTGAAATGATATGATAGTCTGTAGATAATAAAATAAAATAAAATGTTATTGGTCACATACACATGGTTAGCAGATGTTAATGCAAGTGTAGCGAAATGTTTGTGCTTCTAGTTCCGACAGTGCAGTAATATCTAACAAGTAATCTAACAATTTCCCAACACCTACCTAATACACACAAATCTAAAGGGGTGAATGAGAATATGATCATATAAATATATGGATGAGAGATGGCCGAGCAGAATAGGCAAGGTGCAATAGATGGTATAAAATACAGTATATACAGTTGAAGTCGGAAGTTTACATACACCACAGTAAAACGAGTCCTATATCGACATAACCTGAAAGGCCGCTCAGCAAGGAAGAAGCCACTGCTCCAAAACCGCCATAAAAAAGCCAGACTACGGTTTGCAACTGCACATGGGGACAAAGGCCGTACTTTTTGGAGAAATATCCTTTGGTCTGATGAAACAAAAATAGAACTGTTTTGGCCATAATGACCATCGTTATGTTTGGAGGATAAAGGGGGAGGCTTGCAAGCTGAAGAACACCATCCCAACCGTGAGGCACGGGGGTAGCAGCATCATGTTGTGGGTGTACTTTGCTGCAGTAGGGACTGGTGCACTTCACAAAATAGATGGCATCATGAGGATGGAAAATTATGTGGATATATTGAAGCAACATCTCAAGACATCAGTCAAGAAGTTAAAACTTGGTCGCAAATGGGTCTTCCAAATGGACAATGACCCCAAACATACCTCCAAAGTTGGAGGTATGTTTGGGGTCAACCCTAACCCTAACCCTAACCCTTAAGGACAACAAAATCAAGGTATTGGAGTGGCCATCACAAGTCCCTGACCTCAATCCAATAGAAAATTTGTGGGCAGAACTGAAAAAGCATGTGCGAGCAAGGAGGCCTACAAACCTGACTCAGTTACACCAGCTCTGTCAGGAGGAATGGGTCAAAATTCACCCAACTTATTGTGGGAAGCTTGTGGAAGGCTACCCGAAACGTTTGACCCACATTAAACAATTTAAAGGCAATGCTACCAAATACTAATTAAGTGTATGTTAACTTCTGACTCACCGGGAATGTGATGAAAGAAATAAAATCTGAAATAAATCATTCTCTCTACTATTATTCTGACATTTCACATTCTTAAAATAAAGTGGTGATCCTAACTGACCCAAGACATGGAATTTTTACTAGGATTAAATGTCAGGAATTGTAAAAAATTGAGTTTAAATGTATTTGGCTAAGGTGTATGTAAACTTCCAACTTCAACTGTACATGTGATATGAGTAATGTAAGTTCTATAAACATTATTGAAGTGGCATTGTTTAAAGCGACTAGTGATCCATTAATTAAAGTGGCCAGTGATTGGGTCTCAATGTAGGCAGCAGCCTCTCTGAGTTAGTGATTGCTGTTTAGCAGTCTGATGGCCTTGAGATAGAAGCTGTTTTTCAGTCTCTCGTTCCCAGCTTTGATGCACCTGTACTGACCTCGCCTTCTGGATGGTAGCAGGGTGACCTTGCAGTGGCTCGGGTGGTTGTTGTCCTTGATGATCTTTTTGGCCTTCCTGTGACATCTGGTGTTGTAGGTGTCATGGAGGGCAGGTAGTTTGCCCCCGGTGATGCGTTGTGCAGACCGCACCACACTCTGGAGAGCCTTGCGTCTGTAAAAGTTTGTCAGGGTTTTGGGTGACAAGCCAAATTTCTTCAGCCTCCTGAGGTTGAAGAGGTGCTGTTGTGCCATCTTCACCACACTGTCTGTTTGAGTGGACCATTTCAGTTTGTTTGTGATGTGTACGCCGAGGAACATAAAACTTTCCACCTTCTCCACTGCTGTCCCTTCGATGTGGATAGGGGGGTGCTCCCTCTGCTGTTTCCTGAAGTCCACGATCATCTCCTTTGTTTTGTTGACGTTGAGTGAGAGGTTGTTTTCCTGACACCACACTCCGAGTGCCCTCACCTCCTCCCTGTAGGCTGTCTCGTCGTTGTTGGTAATCAAGCCCACTACTGTTGTGTCGTCTGCAAACTTGATGATTGAGTTGGAGGCGTGCATGGCCACGCAGTCGTGGGTGAACAGGGAGTACAGGAGGCGGCTGAGCACGCACCCTTGTGGGGCCCCAGGGTCAGCGAAGTGGAGATGTTGCTTCCTACCTTCACCACCTGGGGGCTGCCCATCAGGAAGTCCAGGACCCAATTGCACAGGGCGTTGTTGAGACCCAGGGCCCCCAGCTTGATGATGAGCTTGGAGGGTACTATGGTGTTGAATGCTGAGCTGTAGTCAATGAATAGATAGTCTGTAGAGCATCTACAGATACAGATTTCTCCCCTCTGGGACTGCAGCCTCCACATCCATACAGCAATGAAAAGGTACAGTAGTTTACTGTAGTCCTGGGTCCTGGGAACCAGTATAGCTAAACACATCTTTACTGCTCTACTTTATAATCACTCCCAATCAGAGAGGAAAATATTCTAACCCCTCTCACCTCGTGTGTGTGGGTGTCTGTGTGTCTGTGCTATACCTGGCACCTTATGTCAGTAGCATTCCCACACTGTCCCTGTGTTTCTCCTAAAATAGCCATTGGGTTTTATTGTAAGTAGCTTGAGGATATATTACTGCTGTTTTCTCCCTGTTCCTGTTTTCACGATGCCATGGCCCAGCCGACCTACGCAGCATGGCGAGGTGCTCGCTCAGGGTCTTTAGTGGCACACACGCACACGCACACGTACACTCACACTCACACACACATACACATACACACACACAGGGAAGTGGGAAGATGGCGCTGCCTGCCAAGTGCCTGGCAGGGCCAGTGGTGCCCCAGCAGCTGAGAATAGTATACCCATGTACTATATACACAGACATCTTAAATACACCTGCATAATACACTATTTCTGGCCATATTCCTATGTAAAGGAAATACATTAGCACTGACACTGAAAACACCCCCAAAAGTATGGATGGCATCTAGACGCTAAGGGATCTGTTTAATATTACATACTGTACACACTCTGTTTCTTTAAAAACCCTGTCATCCTCTTGGTACACTGCGATTCTTATTAGGATAATATGACGAATATGTTCAGCACTCAAGCAATTTACAAACACCTGTGGGTAATGTTATAGTGTAGTGACCTGAAACCTCCTTCTCCTGAACTTATAACTTCTCATAGTACACATAATTACTGATCACCAGTCTCCCATTCATTCAAGTAGCTCCTCCTGCTCTTTCAATAACACACACAGAGAAACCCAGACAGAGTGGCTGTGTTGGAGTGGTTCAGTGTCTCTATAAACACTGTAAAAGTCTGTTCATCTATGATGATGTGGTGATGATTACAACCCACCTCCAAACGTAAACAGTATCAGCCTGTCTTTACCGCTCTGCTCCCTCATAATGTAATCACTGTCTGGGAGGGAGAGAGCGAACTCATGGATCCACTTTGTCAAGACGTTGACCAACGTTGGTCACCGCCTTTCAAAGTGTGTTGCATTATGGGTATACAAATATGGTCTGACTTGCGACTACATGTCGGCTGCATGACCTTTACACCAACCATGTGATCAAAGGTCACAAATTTTCTACTGTAGTGGAATAAACATTTCTGCAGTTGATCCTCACCAACTGCAACTTGTAGTCCAAACCAAAGCAGTGTGGAAGAAACATTCTGTTTTTTGGAAGCAAAGACACTACATGCTCATAAATGGTTGATGT
Source organism: Salvelinus namaycush (assembly GCF_016432855.1). Taxonomy (NCBI): domain Eukaryota; kingdom Metazoa; phylum Chordata; class Actinopteri; order Salmoniformes; family Salmonidae; genus Salvelinus; species Salvelinus namaycush. Next base: position 27,594,543 of record NC_052329.1, read on the forward strand.
CGCCACCTACTGTATCATTGGTTGTTATCAATGCATGTTTACTCTTTTGGGTGGATGACTATTTAGAGCTTAAATACATCTTTATCCTTCCATCCTCTAATTACGTAGGCCTACATGGGATCCACATTTGTAACATAAATAAATGAAATATACTACTTGGCCATGTACTGTTGTAATCTCCACCCGGCACAGCCAGAAGAGGACTGGCCACCCCCCAGAGCCTAGTTCCTCTCTATTCTTCCTAGGTTCCTGCCTTTCTATGGAGTTTTTCCTAACCACTGTGCTTCTACATCTGCATTGCTTGCTGTTTGGGGTTTTAGGCTGGTTTTCTGTACAGCACTCTGTGACATCGGCTGATGTAAAAAGGGCTTTATAAAAACGTTTGATTGATTGATTGACTTGCGACAATATAGCACTCTTTTTTTTCACCTTTATTTAACCAGGTAGGCCAGTTGAGAACAAGTTGTCATTTACAACTGCGACCTGGCCAAGATAAAGCAAAGCAGTGCGACAAAAACAACAACACAGAGTTACACATAAACAAACGTACAGTCAATAACACAATAGAAAAATCTATGTACAGTGTGTGCAAATGTAGAAGATTAGGGAGGTAAGGCAATAAATAGGCCATAGAGACGAAATAATTACAATTTAGCATTAACACTGGAGTGATAGATGTGCAGATGATGATGTGCAAGTAGAGATACTGGGGTGCAAAAGAGCAAGAAGATAAATAACAATATGGGGATGAGGTAGTTGGGTGTGCTATTTACAGATTGGCTGAGTACAGGTACAGTGATTGGTAAGATGCTCTGACAGCTGATGCTTAAAGTTAGAGAGGGAGATATAAGTCTCCAGCTTCAGTGATTTTTGCAATTCGTTCCAGTCATTGGCAGCAGAGAACTGGAAGGAAAGGCGGCCAAAGGAAGTGTTGGCTTTGGGGATGACCAGTAATAATTACCTGCTGGAGCGCGTGCTACGGGTGAGTGTTGCTATGGTGACCAGTGAGCTGAGATAAGGCGGGGCTTTACCTAGCAAAGACTTATAGATGACCTGGAGCCAGTGGGTTTGGCGACGAGTATGTAGCGAGGGCCAGCCAACGAGAGCATACAGGTCGCAGTGGTGGATAGTATATGGGGCTTTGGTGACAAAACGGATGGCACTGTGACAGACTACATCCAGTTTGCTGAGTAGTGTTGGAGGCTATTATCTAGATACTGTAATGTAATGTTGTGTCCCATGTTATAGCCTACAATTAGCCTACAACTGTAATATTGTTGTCACCAAAAAAAATCAAATTTGTTGATTGTCTATTAAGTGTGAATAAAATTGAGTACATATTGTAAACTACACATGGATTATTGTAGGGGCTTAGTCTGTGTCCAGGTAAATGGCCCTTAATGATCAAGTACCCCAGACACCAGTCGTGGGGTCAATACCAAGTGTATCTGCTTGGCATATTGTTTACCCAGTAACTTATCTGAACTGATGTATATGTAGTCTAATCCTTTTCATATTGTTTACCCAGTAACTTATCTGAACTGATGTACATGTAGTCTAATCCTTTTCATATTGTTTACCCAGTAATTTATGTGTACTGATGTACAGTACCAGTCAAAAGTGTGGACACACCTACTCATTCAATGGTTTTTCTATATTTTTACTATTTTCTACATTGTAGAATAATAGTGAAGACATCAAAACTATGACATTTTTTATTTTTTATTTAACTAGGCAAGTCAGTTAAGAATAAATTCTTATTCACAATGACGGCCTAGGAACAGTGGGTTAACTGCCTTGTTCAGGGGCAGAACGACAGGTTTTTACCATGTCAGCTCGGATTCGATCTAGCAACCTTTCCGTTACTGGCCCAACACTCTAACCACTTCGGCTACCCGCCGAAATAACACATATGGAAACATGTAGTAACCAAAAAGTGTTAAACAAAATATATTTTATATTTGAGATTCTTCAAAGTAGCCACGCTTTGCCTTGATGACAGCTTTGCACGTTTTTGGCATTCTCTCAACCAGCTTAATGAGTTAGTCACCTGGAATGCATTTCAATTAACAGGTGTGCCTTGCTAAAAGTTAATTTGTGGAATTTCTTTCCTTCTTAATGCATTTGAGCCAATCAGTTGTGTTGTGACAAGGTAGGGGTGGTATACAGAAGATAGCCCTATTTGGTAAAAGACCAAGTCCATATTATGGCAAGAACAGCTCAAATAAGCAAAGAGAAATGACAGTCCATCATTACTTTAAGACATGAAGGTCAGTCAATCCGGAAAATGTCAACAACTTTGAAAGTTTCTTCTAGTGCAGTCACAAAATCCATCAAGCTCTATGATGAAACTGGCTCTCATGAGGACCGCCACAGGAAAGGAAGATCCAGAGTTACCTCTGCTGCAGAGGATAAATTCATTAGAGTTACCGGCCTCAGAAATTGCAGCCTAAATAAATGCTTCACAGAGTTCAAGTAACAGACATCTCAACATCAACTGTTCAGAGGAGACTGTGTGAATCAGGCCTTCATGGTCAAATTGCTGCAAAGAGACCACTACTAAAGGACACCAATAAGAAGAAGAGACTTGCTTGGGCCAAGGAAACACGAGCAATGGACATTAGACCGGTGGAAGTCTGTTCGTTGGTCTGATGAGTCCAAATTTGAGATTTTTGTTTCCAAATGCCCTGTCTTTGTGAGATGCAGAGTAGGTGAACAGATGATCTCTGCATGTGTGGTTCCCACTGTGAAGCATGGAGGAGGAGGTGTGATGGTCTGGGGTGCTTTGCTGGTGACACTCAGTGATTTATTTAGAATTCAAGGCACACATAACCAGTATGGCTACCACAGCATTCTGCAGCGATATGCCATCCCATCTGGTTTGCGTTTAGTGGGACTATCATTTGTTTTTCAATAGGACAATGACCCAAAACACACTTCCCGGCTGTGTAAGGGCTATTTGACCAAGAAGGAGAGTGACGGAGTGCTGCAACAGATGACCTGGCCTCCACAATCACCCGAATTCAACCCAATTGAGATGGTTTGGGATAAGTTGGACCGCAGACTGAAGGAAAATCAGCCAACAAGTGCTCAGCATATGTGGGAACTCCTTCAAGACTGTTGGAAAAGCATTCCTCATGAAGCTAGTTGAGAGAATGCCAAGAGTGTGCAAAGCTGTCATCAAGGCTACTTTGAAGAATAAAACATGTAAAATATATTTTGATTTGCTTAACACTTTTCTGCTTACTGCATTGATTCCATATTTGCTATTTCAAAGTGTTGATGTCTTCACTATTATTAAACAATGTAGGAAATAGTAAAAATAAAGAAAAACCCTTGAATGAGTAGGTGTGTCCAAACTTTTGACTGGTACTGTACATGTATAGTTGAATCCTTTTCTATACAGTGAGTGTTTTTTCCTTAATGTGATTGAATCAAATTCTGTCCTTTACATGCTTACTGACAAAAGAACATAAAGGTTGAAATACGAAGGCTGTAGTGATGCTGACATGCAATTAATTACCATACAGTAAGAGTCTTTGTAGACAAATAATAATTAGGAAGGTACAAGGGCATAAAGTAATAGCAAGTAGAGCATATCCCATACTGCAAAAAAACACCTGTATGTTCTCATTCTAGTAGCCTATCATTAACTACCTGGTTATATTTAGAGAAAACCATCACAAAGGTACAAAAGAAGTATTTTGAATGTTAGAAAGAACTTGGGCTCGCATCTAACGTCCTAATCATCAGGATATTCATTCATTCCTTGGACCATTCAGCTTTGTGTAGGAGAATTGGACATTTTTCGTCTACTTTCGGATTATCACTCAAACGCTCCCAATGTCAACCCTACAACCACGAGAAAGGGGGGGGGGGGGGGGGGGGGGGGGGTAGAGGTCTGTGCAACACCACAGATCTGGCTACCTCTGCTGCTCTAAGGACCAGAACAGTCAGCTTGACTGTAAACTGCTGACCTCAGCCGAGCTTTACCCTACATCTGCAATGGACCTCTACTCCATATATACATTAGTGCACTCCTTTTGACCACTGGGCACAGACGTCAATTCAACATCTATTCCACTTTGGTTCAAAGTAATTTAATTGAAATGACGTGGAAACAATGTTGAGTCAACCAGTGTGTGCCCAAAATAGTGCACTATATTAGGAATATGTCTATGTATGTCTATGTCCACAGTATATCCACAGCCTGGAGCTGTCTCTATGTGTTTGTAATTCTATATGTTCAATATACAACCAACTGTTTTTCCGTGCAAATGTAAAGCCCTGAAAGACCAGTATTGCAGAACGGGAAAGATTTGCTTTCATGATCTGCCAGAATGTCAGAGCAGACAAGACAATCCAAATCTGATGTCTGGCATGTGGTGGTATACGTTACATTACAAGTGATTATGTGTCCTGCTTTCAGTTGACCACCAAATAACATAATTAGCATGAGGTTGCACGCCACTTTATTCTGAATATTCCTCTTGCGGAATATGAATCCATATCAAAGATGCTTGGTGTTTAGTCTGTTAGGGAGATTCAAACTAAGTGACACTCAAACTGCTTTGGTGGCGTCTGCAGAACTACACAACCCTCTCCCACTGTCCCACTGCCAGTAACCACCCACAGGAGTTTAGAAGATTGCAAAACAACAGGGCTCTACCAGTCCATACACCAGACCTGGCGAACGCTGAGAGGAGAGGAAGAGAATGGAGAGAAGGAAAGGGGAGTGGAGGGGAGAAGAGAGGAAGATAAAAGAGGAGAAAACTCAGTGTCGTCGAAGGTGGTCTCCCTTTTGTGTTCTCTTCCAACACATCAAACGGTTCTATTGATCCGAAGGAACTAGAAACCCTATCTACCCTGTGACTCACTTTGCTTACTGCTTACAAAAAAAAATCCATCCTGCCATGATCTTTGCTCCAGTCTGAACTGACTCGTTCTGTTGCGTGTTAGAGGCAGCCAGTCCATGTAGAGAGAAGTGGTGCAGACAGACACACACAGACAGACAGCTGGCCTGGGTTTAAACCACCCCAGACTGCCCAGCATCACAACACTCCTCCACCTCCTTAACTTCTCCTCTACAACCCAGCCAGCCAGCAGAACCAGGAAGGAGTCTATAATGCCTGCCTGACCTGGATTCAGAGTAGGAGGTGGACTATAGATGGGAGCTCAGAAGAGTGGACCCAACCCAGGCTAGCTTGACATCCAGTGGTCTTATGGAGCAGGATGGTCATGGATGTGCTGTACTACCCTGCAGATCGTCCCAGAGTTTGTTCCAGCCAGCCATTCCCCTCCTCACCTCCCCTGGCTGTTCTGGAGCCAAGCTGGGCCCTGGGCCTCTGGAGAGAGAGGGCGAGGCTGGGGCAAGTTGGGCCCTGGAGCAGAGCATAGAGAGGCAGGGGGTGGCTGGGCGGTGGAGCCTGGAGCCTGGGTGGGAGTTGGGCGTCTAATGTTAACCATCCTCTGTCTAGGGATCAACAGTGATGTGGGCTAGCACCACACTGCAGCTGCCTGCCTGCCTGCCTGCCTGCCTGCCTGCCTGCCTGCCTGCCTGCCTGCCTGCCTGCCTGCCTGCCTGCCTGCCTGCCGTGGGTGGGTGGGTGGGTGGGTGGGTGGGTGGGTGGGTGGGTGGGTGGGTGGGTGGGTAGTGGATTAGGGTTAGGGTTAAGATGAGTGGTGTGGAGTGATGGGGTTGGTAACCGTTGGTAATATTAAACTCTAGGTATACGACAAGGCACCCACACCAACCGCTCTGGTTACCAACCCCAGGTATATGACAAGGCACACCCCTCCCCCTCTCTCATTTCAAATCCTAACGTTCACATCTGGGTTTGGTCTTGTCAGTCAAACGATTACCCTGCCACGCTCTGAACTCAAACACTCCAGCTAGTAATGTTCTTGATGTTTTCTTTCCCTGGGCTGAACCAGTGAGCAGCGTGTGTAAGAAAATAGCAGCAGGCTTGTTTCTCCCATCTGACCCATTGTAAATAAACAGGTTAATACACAGAGCAGAGACCAGCCCTGAGTCACTGAGGACCCTCTGTCCCTCCAGCTCCTCTGGGTTAAACTCCATTCCACAGCCAGCTCTATATCTCCAGTTGAGGTTTTGTCATATTTATTTTTCTAGTCATAGTAAAACCTTCCTTGAGAATGATCCTTGAGATCTTCTGTGCATTTTGGGGAGCAGGTCCACTTTAGCCCTGTATGGATGTCACAGGATTACACATGCGCGCGCGCGCACACGCACACGCACAGACACACACACACACACACACACACACACACACACACACACACACACACACACACACACACACACACACACACACACACACACACACACACACACACACACACACACACACACACACAGCTTGTGTATCCAGCCTGCAGGTCGTTCCCAGAACCCCCGCCATCTCTTACCCTTCACTCCCCCTGCCCCCCTCTGCACCCTGTCTTTGAGGTGGAAATTGCAAATGGTTTTATAACATTTTAAGTCGGAGCCACAAATCAAATCCGTCCAGAGAGAGTTTCCCTTCAGGGGCTGCTTGGTCTTAAGTCAAGTACTGACCATGGGGTTAGTGACACTACATGACTGTTAAAACACACCTGGACACATCCCAAATGGTACCCTATTCCTGTCATGTGTCTTCATAGTGCACTACTCAAAAGTAGTGGACTATATAGGAAATAGGAGGCCATTTAGGATGTAGCCCTTGAGTTACTTCCAAGGTGCTCACCTTAGTCACATTCCCACATGGTGATGTACAGTAACTTGGTTATGCTACTCCAGTACACACAACTTACAGCTGTCACATCACTATAAGGTAGCAACTGCTGTGATAATTGTGTATTGTTTGTTCAAATGAAATCATATGTTATTTGTCACATGCGTCGTAGACAACGGGTGGAGACTAACAGTGAAATGCTTACTTTTCCCTCAATACAGAATTAAAGATAAGATACTAAATACAAATAGAAATAGTGAAACAAGGAATAAATACGCAGTGAATAACAAATAAAATAATGAATTAAAATAACATGGCTCTAAATAGGGAGGAGAAAATAACATGGCTCTATATAGGGAGGAGAAAATAACATGGCTATATATAGGGAGGAGAAAATAACATGGCTATATATAGGGAGTTGAAAATAACATGGCTATATATAGGGAGGAGAAAATAACATGGCTCTATATAGGGAGGAGAAAATAACATGGCTATATATAGGGAGGAGAAAATAACATGGCTATATATAGGGAGGAGAAAATAACATGGCTCTATATAGGGAGGAGAAAATAACATGGCTATATATAGGGATGAGAAAATAACATGGCTCTACATTTTTACATTTACATTTTAGTCATTTAGCAGACGCTCTTATCCAGAGCGACTTACAGTAGGGTGCATACATTTTATTACATTTTACATACTGAGACAAGGATATCCCTACCGGCCAAACCCTCCCTAACCCGGACGACGCTATGCCAATTGTGCGTTGCCCCACGGACCTCCCGGTTGCGACCGGCTGCGACAGAGCCTGGGGGCGAACCCAGCCCAGCCTGGGCGCGAACCCAGGGACTCTGGTGGCGCAGCTAGCACTGCGATGCAGTGCCCTAGACCACTGCGCCACCCGGGAGGCCTATATCCCTATATAGGGAGTAGAATATAACATGGCTATATATAGGGAGGAGAAAATAACATGGCTCTATATAGGGAGGAGAAAATAACATGACTATATATAGGGAGGAGAAAATAACATGGCTACATATAGGGAGGAGAAAATAACATGGCTATATATAGGGAGGAGAAAATAACATGGCTCTATATAGGGAGGAGAAAATAACATGGCTCTATATAGGGAGGAGAAAATAACATGGCTACATATAGGGAGGAGAAAATAACATGGCTATATATAGGGAGGAGAAAATAACATGGCTATATATAGGGAGTAGAATATAACATGGCTATATATAGGGAGGAGAATATAACATGGCTATATATAGGGAGGAGAAAATAACATGGCTCTATATAGGGAGGAGAAAATAACATGGCTATATATAGGGAGGAGAAAATAACATGGCTCTAAATAGGGAGGAGAAAATAACATGGCTCTAAATAGGGAGGAGAAAATAACATGGCTATATATAGGGAGGAGAAAATAACATGGCTATATATAGGGAGGAGAAAATAACATGGCTATATATAGGGAGTAGAATATAACATGGCTATATATAGGGAGGAGAATATAACATGGCTATATATAGGGAGGAGAAAATAACATGGCTCTATATAGGGAGGAGAAAATAACATGGCTATATATAGGGAGGAGAAAATAACATGGCTATATATAGGGAGGAGAAAATAACATGGCTATATATAGGGAGGAGAAAATAACATGGCTATATATAGGGAGGAGAAAATAACATGGCTCTATATAGGGAGGAGAAAATAACATGGCTCTAAATAGGGAGGAGAAAATAACATGGCTATATATAGGGATGAGAAAATAACATGGCTATATATAGGAAGGAGAAAATAACATGGCTATATATAGGGAGGAGAAAATAACATGGCTACATATAGGGAGGAGAAAATAACATGGCTATATATAGGGAGGAGAAAATAACATGGCTCTAAATAGGGAGGAGAAAATAACATGGCTCTATATAGGGATGAGAAAATAACATGGCTCTAAATAGGGAGGAGAAAATAACATGGCTATATATAGGGAGTTGAAAATAACATGGCTCTAAATAGGGAGGAGAAAATAACATGGCTATATATAGGGATGAGAATATAACATGGCTATATATAGGGAGGAGAAAATAACATGGCTACATATAGGGAGGAGAAAATAACATGGCTATATATAGGGAGGAGAAAATAACATGGCTATATATAGGGATGAGAAAATAACATGGCTATACATAGGGAGTTGAAAATAACGTGGCTCTAAATAGGGAGGAGAAAATAACATGGCTATATATAGGGAGGAGAAAATAACATGGCTATATATAGGGAGGAGAAAATAACATGGCTATACATAGGGAGTTGAAAATAACATGGCTCTAAATAGGGAGGAGAAAATAACATGGCTATATATAGGGATGAGAATATAACATGGCTATATATAGGGAGGAGAAAATAACATGGCTACATATAGGGAGGAGAAAATAACATGGCTATATATAGGGAGGAGAAAATAACATGGCTCTATATAGGGAGGAGAAAATAACATGGCTATATATAGGGAGGAGAAAATAACATGGCTATATATAGGGAGGAGAAAATAACATGGCTCTAAATAGGGAGGAGAAAATAACATGGCTCTATATAGGGAGGAGAAAATAACATGGCTCTAAATAGGGAGGAGAAAATAACATGGCTATATATAGGGAGGAGAAAATAACATGGCTCTAAATAGGGAGGAGAAAATAACATGGCTCTAAATAGGGAGGAGAAAATAACATGGCTATATATAGGGAGGAGAAAATAACATGGCTATATATAGGGAGGAGAAAATAACATGGCTATATATAGGGAGGAGAAAATAACATGGCTACATATAGGGAGGAGAAAATAACATGGCTATATATAGGGAGGAGAAAATAACATGGCTACATATAGGGAGGAGAAAATAACATGGCTACATATAGGGAGGAGAAAATAACATGGCTATATATAGGGAGGAGAAAATAGCATGGCTATATATAGGGAGGAGAAAATAACATGGCTATATATAGGGAGGAGAAAATAACATGGCTACATATAGGGAGGAGAAAAATAACATGGCTATATATAGGGAGGAGAAAATAACATGGCTATATATAGGGAGGAGAAAATAACATGGCTATATATAGGGAGGAGAAAATAACATGGCTATATATAGGGAGGAGAAAATAACATGACTATATATAGGGAGGAGAAAATAACATGGCTATATATAGGGAGGAGAATATAACATGGCTATATATAGGGAGGAGAAAATAACATGGCTATATATAGGGAGGAGAAAATAACATGGCTATATATAGGGATGAGAAAATAACATGGCTATACATAGGGAGTTGAAAATAACGTGGCTCTAAATAGGGAGGAGAAAATAACATGGCTATATATAGGGAGGAGAAAATAACATGGCTATATATAGGGAGGAGAAAATAACATGGCTATACATAGGGAGTTGAAAATAACATGGCTCTAAATAGGGAGGAGAAAATAACATGGCTATATATAGGGATGAGAATATAACATGGCTATATATAGGGAGGAGAAAATAACATGGCTACATATAGGGAGGAGAAAATAACATGGCTATATATAGGGAGGAGAAAATAACATGGCTATATATAGGGAGGAGAAAATAACATGGCTATATATAGGGAGGAGAAAATAACATGGCTATATATAGGGAGGAGAAAATAACATGGCTCTATATAGGGAGGAGAAAATAACATGGCTCTAAATAGGGAGGAGAAAATAACATGGCTATATATAGGGATGAGAAAATAACATGGCTATATATAGGAAGGAGAAAATAACATGGCTATATATAGGGAGGAGAAAATAACATGGCTACATATAGGGAGGAGAAAATAACATGGCTATATATAGGGAGGAGAAAATAACATGGCTCTAAATAGGGAGGAGAAAATAACATGGCTCTATATAGGGATGAGAAAATAACATGGCTCTAAATAGGGAGGAGAAAATAACATGGCTATATATAGGGAGTTGAAAATAACATGGCTCTAAATAGGGAGGAGAAAATAACATGGCTATATATAGGGATGAGAATATAACATGGCTATATATAGGGAGGAGAAAATAACATGGCTACATATAGGGAGGAGAAAATAACATGGCTATATATAGGGAGGAGAAAATAACATGGCTATATATAGGGATGAGAAAATAACATGGCTATACATAGGGAGTTGAAAATAACGTGGCTCTAAATAGGGAGGAGAAAATAACATGGCTATATATAGGGAGGAGAAAATAACATGGCTATATATAGGGAGGAGAAAATAACATGGCTATACATAGGGAGTTGAAAATAACATGGCTCTAAATAGGGAGGAGAAAATAACATGGCTATATATAGGGATGAGAATATAACATGGCTATATATAGGGAGGAGAAAATAACATGGCTATATATAGGGAGGAGAAAATAACATGGCTCTAAATAGGGAGGAGAAAATAACATGGCTCTATATAGGGAGGAGAAAATAACATGGCTCTAAATAGGGAGGAGAAAATAACATGGCTATATATAGGGAGGAGAAAATAACATGGCTCTAAATAGGGAGGAGAAAATAACATGGCTCTAAATAGGGAGGAGAAAATAACATGGCTATATATAGGGAGGAGAAAATAACATGGCTCTATATAGGGAGGAGAAAATAACATGGCTATATATAGGGAGGAGAAAATAACATGGCTATATATAGGGAGGAGAAAATAACATGGCTACATATAGGGAGGAGAAAATAACATGGCTATATATAGGGAGGAGAAAATAACATGGCTACATATAGGGAGGAGAAAATAACATGGCTACATATAGGGAGGAGAAAATAACATGGCTATATATAGGGAGGAGAAAATAGCATGGCTATATATAGGGAGGAGAAAATGACATGGCTATATATAGGGAGGAGAAAATAACATGGCTACATATAGGGAGGAGAAAAATAACATGGCTATATATAGGGAGGAGAAAATAACATGGCTATATATAGGGAGGAGAAAATAACATGGCTATATATAGGGAGGAGAAAATAACATGGCTATATATAGGGAGGAGAAAATAACATGACTATATATAGGGAGGAGAAAATAACATGGCTATATATAGGGAGGAGAATATAACATGGCTATATATAGGGAGGAGAAAATAACATGGCTATATATAGGGAGGAGAAAATAACATGGCTATATATAGGGATGAGAAAATAACATGGCTATACATAGGGAGTTGAAAATAACGTGGCTCTAAATAGGGAGGAGAAAATAACATGGCTATATATAGGGAGGAGAAAATAACATGGCTATATATAGGGAGGAGAAAATAACATGGCTATACATAGGGAGTTGAAAATAACATGGCTCTAAATAGGGAGGAGAAAATAACATGGCTATATATAGGGATGAGAATATAACATGGCTATATATAGGGAGGAGAAAATAACATGGCTACATATAGGGAGGAGAAAATAACATGGCTATATATAGGGAGGAGAAAATAACATGGCTATATATAGGGAGGAGAAAATAACATGGCTATATATAGGGAGGAGAAAATAACATGGCTATATATAGGGAGGAGAAAATAACATGGCTCTAAATAGGGAGGAGAAAATAACATGGCTCTATATAGGGAGGAGAAAATAACATGGCTCTAAATAGGGAGGAGAAAATAACATGGCTATATATAGGGATGAGAAAATAACATGGCTCTAAATAGGGAGGAGAAAATAACATGGCTCTAAATAGGGAGGAGAAAATAACATGGCTATATATAGGGAGGAGAAAATAACATGGCTCTATATAGGGAGGAGAAATAACATGGCTATATATAGGGAGGAGAAAATAACATGGCTATATATAGGGAGGAGAAAATAACATGGCTACATATAGGGAGGAGAAAATAACATGGCTATATATAGGGAGGAGAAAATAACATGGCTACATATAGGGAGGAGAAAATAACATGGCTACATATAGGGAGGAGAAAATAACATGGCTATATATAGGGAGGAGAAAATAGCATGGCTATATATAGGGAGGAGAAAATAACATGGCTATATATAGGGAGGAGAAAATAACATGGCTACATATAGGGAGGAGAAAAATAACATGGCTATATATAGGGAGGAGAAAATAACATGGCTATATATAGGGAGGAGAAAATAACATGGCTATATATAGGGAGGAGAAAATAACATGGCTATATATAGGGAGGAGAAAATAACATGACTATATATAGGGAGGAGAAAATAACATGGCTATATATAGGGAGGAGAATATAACATGGCTATATATAGGGAGGAGAAAATAACATGGCTATATATAGGGATGAGAAAATAACATGGCTACATATAGGGAGGAGAATATAACATGGCTCTAAATAGGGAGGAGAAAATAACATGGCTATATATAGGGAGGAGAAAATAACATGGCTACATATAGGGAATACCAGTACCTACTAGATGTGCAGGGGTACAAGGTAATTGTATGTACTGTACATATAGGTAGGGCTAAAGTGACTATAGGCAACAGGATAGCAGCAGTGTATGTGGTGAGTGTGAGTGTGTGTGTGTGCGCGTGCGTGCGTGCGTGCGTGCGTGTGTGGCGCGTCAGTATGCATGCACATCTTATGTGTGTGTGGCGTATGTAGTGTGTGTGTTTTGGGGTGTCAGTGTAAGTATGTAGTGTGTGTGTTTTGGGGTGTCAGTGTAAGTATGTGTGAGTGTGTTTTGGGGTGCCAGTGTAAGTATGTAGTGTGTGTGTTTTGGGGTGTCAGTGTAAGTATGTAGTGTGTGTGTTTTGGGGTGTCAGTGTAAGTATGTGTGAGTGTGTTTTGGGGTGCCAGTGTAAGTATGTAGTGTGTGTGTTTTGGGGTGTCAGTGTAAGTATGTAGTGTGTGTGTTTTGGGGTGCCAGTGTAAGTATGTAGTGTGTGTGTTTTGGGGTGTCAGTGTAAGTATGTAGTGTGTGTGTTTTGGGGTGTCAGTGTAAGTATGTGTGAGTGTGTTTTGGGGTGCCAGTGTAAGTATGTAGTGTGTGTGTTTTGGGGTGTCAGTGTAAGTATGTAGTGTGTGTGTTTTGGGGTGTCAGTGTAAGTATGTGTGAGTGTGTTTTGGGGTGTCAGTGTAAGTATGTGTGAGTGTGTTTTGGGGTGTCAGTGTAAGTATGTAGTGTGTGTGTTTTGGGGTGTCAGTGTAAGTATGTAGTGTGTGTGTTTTGGGGTGTCAGTGTAAGTATGTGTGAGTGTGTGTTTTGGGGTGTCAGTGTAAGTATGTGTGAGTGTGTGTTTTGGGGTGTCAGTGTAAGTATGTGTGAGTGTGTGTTTTGGGGTGTCAGTGTAAGTATGTGTGAGTGTGTTTTGGGGTGTCAGTGTAAGTATGTGTGAGTGTGTTTTGGGGTGTCAGTGTAAGTATGTAGTGTGTGTGTTTTGGGGTGTCAGTGTAAGTATGTAGTGTGTGTGTTTTGGGGTGTCAGTGTAAGTATGTGTGAGTGTGTGTTTTGGGGTGTCAGTGTAAGTATGTGTGAGTGTGTGTTTTGGGGTGTCAGTGTAAGTATGTGTGAGTGTGTGTGCATAGAGTCAGTGCAAGAGTGTCAACGCAGGTTGTCTGGGTAGCCATTTGATTAGCTATTTAGCAGTTTTGTTTAGAAGTCTTAAGTCTTCGGGGTAGAAACTGTTCAGGGTCCTGTTGGTTTCAGACTTGGTGCATTGCTACCGCTTGCCGTGCGGTAGTCAGAGAGAGCAGTATGTGGTTTGGGTGGCTGGAGTGTTTGACATTTCTTTGGGCATTCCTCTGACAAGGCCTGGTATAGAGTTCCTGGATGGCAGGGAGCTCAGCCCAAGTGATGTACTGGGTTGTGCACACTACCCTCTATGTGCATTGGCTGTGCGGTCGGATGCCAAGCAGTCATACCAAGCAGTAATGCAGCCAGCCAAGCTGTAGAACTTTTTGAGGATCTGAGGGCCCATGCCAAGTCTTTTCAGCCTCCTGAGGGGAAAGAGACGTTGTCGTGCCCTCTTCATGACTGTGTTGGTGTGTTTGGACCATGATAGATCCTTAGTGATGTGGACACCGAGGAACTTGAAGCTCTCGACCCACTCCACTACAGCCCCGTTGATGTGAATGGGGGTGTGCTCGGCCCTCCATTTCCTGTAGTCCACCATCAGCTCCTTTGCCTTACTGACGTTGAGGGAGAGGTTGTTGTCCTGTCACCACGCTGCCAGGTCACTGATCTCCGCCCTATAGGCTGTCTCATCATCATCGGGGATCATGCCTACCACCATTGTGTCATCGGCAAACTTAATGATGGTGTTGGAGTCGTGGGTGAACAGTGAGTACTAAGCACGCTCCCCTGAGGGGCTCCCTTGTTAAGGGTCAGTGTGGCGGATGTGTTGTTACCAACCTGTACCACCTGGGGGTAGCCTTTCAGGATGTCCAGGATCCAGTTGCAGAGGGAAGTGTTCAGTCCCAGGGACCTTAGCTTAGTGATGCGCTTCAAGGGCACTATAGTGTTGAACCTGAGCTGTAGTCAATGAACAGCATTCTCACATAGGTGTTCCTTTTGTGCAAGTGAGAAAGGGCAGTGTGGAGTGCAATAGAGATTGCGTCATTTGTGGATCTGTTGCAGCCGTATGCAAATTGGAGTGGGTCTAGGGTGTCTGGGAGGATAGTCTTGAAGTGAGCTATAACCAGACTTTCAATGCATTTCATGGCTACAAATGTGAATGCTACAGGGCGATAGTCATTTAGAGAGGCTACCTTGGTGTTGTTGGGCACAGGGACTATGGTGGTCTGCCTGAAATATGTAGGTATTACAGACTGGGCCGGAGAGAGGTTGAAAATGTATGTAATGTACTCACATCGGCTACAGAGAGTGTGATAACACAGTCTTCTGGAACAGCTGATGATCTCACACAATGGTTCAGTGTTGCTTGCCTCTAAGCGAGCGTAGAAGGCATTTAGCTTTTCTGGTAGACTCATGTCAGTGGACAGCTCGTGGCTGGGTTTTCCTTTGTAATCCGTGATCGTTTGCAAGCCCTGCCACATCCACTGAGCATCAGAGCCAGTGTAGTAGGATTCGATTTTAGTTCTGTATTTATAATGTTTCAGGTAAGACCCAAGTGCAGACGGTGTTGAAGTAACAATGTTTATTACAACAACAGGGGCAGGCAAATGACAGGTCAAGGCAGGCAGGTGTCGGTAATCCAGAGTGGTGGAGCAAAGGTACAGGACGGCAGGCAGGCTCAGGGGCGGGTCAGGCAGAGGTCGGTAATCCAGAGTAGGGGCAACGGTACAGGACAGCAGGTAGGCTCAAGATCAGAGGCAGGCAGAGTGGTCAGGCAGGCAGGCTCAGAGTCAGGACAGGCAAGGGTCCAAACCAGGAGAGCGAGAAAAAGAGAGACTGGGGAAAAGCAGGAGCTGAGAAAAACACTGGTTGTCTTGACAAACAAGACAAACAGAGAACACAGGTATAAATACACAGGGGATAATGGGAAAGATGGGCAACACCTGGAGGGGGGGGGGGGGGGGGGGGGTGAGACAATCACAAGGACAGGTGAAACAGATCAGGGAGTGACAGTATTGACGCTTTGCCTGTTTGATGGTTCGTCCCGCTCCTTGATAGCGGCAGCTCTAGCCTTTAGCTCAGTGTGGTTGTTGCCTGTAACCCATGGCTTCTGGTTGGGATATGTACGTACGGTCACTGTGGGGACGACGTCGTCAATTCACCTATTAATGAAGTCGGTATCTGATGTGGTAAACTCCTCAATGCCATCGGATGAATCCTGGAACATATTCCAGTCTGTGCTACAAAACAGTTCTGTAGCTTAGCATTTGCTTCATCAGCCCACTTCCAAATTGAGTGTGTCACTGGTACTTCCTGTTTGAGTTTTTGCTTGTAAGCAAGAATCAAGAGGATATAGTATTGTCAGATTTGCCAAATGGAGGACACATTTTTCCCTCCTCAGGACCCCTTCTTCCCCTTAAATGACTTGCTGCTCTAATCACTCCCAGATGGGGAAGCCAGATGAAACACACACTGGCCGTTACAGAGAGAGGAGGATAACAGGAGAGAGAAGAGATAAGAGGAGAGAGCGAGAGGAGAAAGGAAGAGAGGAGAGAAAGATAAACCTTACCCTCCATCCCCTCTTTGCACTCTGCCTCCTAGTGTCATTATACCCTGTCTTCCATATTAACTCTCCCCCTACATAGGCTGGGTTTACATAGACAGCCCAATTATTATATTTTCCCACTAATTGGTCTTAAGACCAGTCAAATCAGATCTTTTCAAATCAGATATTTTTCAGAGCCGTTCTGAATGGTCAACAGAAAACAAATATCAGAATTGGGCTGCCTGTCTTAACGCAGCCATTGTGGACTAGCCCTAGTCAAAAGTATTGCACTATGTAGGGAATAGCGTCCAGCCCAGCCTCGGCAGGTTTATGTCAACACTACACAGTGGAAAATAAAAAGAGCAAGTTCATGAAATCACTGTTATTCTAGTAACCAATGCCTCAAGGTATCTCTACAGCTAACTCAGACAACTCCATGGCTTAAGACTGCAGAATCCATAGATACTCATGAGAAATTAGGGTCTTGGGTTTTTCCTAACCCTGGCTGAGTCCCAAATTGCACCCTATTCCCTTTATAGTGCACTTCTTTCGACCAGTGCCCATTTGGGAGGTAGACTTTAAGTTCCAACAACCCTAACTGATCCAACCTTTAGTGAGGTCAACACTGCATTGAGTAGTCTGGTCAGGCTGGGATAAAGGGTTATTGGTCTATCATTGAAAGCCCACACAGCTCTGTCAGTCAGCCAGTCAGACAGCCAGTCATGACAGCCAGTCAGTCAGTCAGTCAGTCAGTCAGAGCCAGTCAGTCAGTATTAATAAATAGCGATCGCCTGGTTGTGTGCCCAGACCAGCAAGGACAGTTGGAAATAATTTAAATATTGAGAGGACAGAGCCTGATGATGATAATGTTTTGGCATGGCAGCAGTATGACAGTATACTAGGAGGGGACAGAGAGAGAGGTCAGTGCATGGGGGCAGTATGACAGTATACTAGGAGGGGACAGAGAGAGAGGTCAGTACATGGGGGCAGTATGACAGTATACTAGGAGGGGACAGAGAGAGAGGTCAGTGCATGGGGGCAGTATGACAGTATACTAGGAGGGGACAGAGAGAGAGGTCAGTACATGGGGACAGTATGACAGTATACTAGGAGGGGACAGAGAGAGAGGTCAGTACATGGCAGCAGTATGACAGTATACTAGGAGGGGACAGAGAGAGAGGTCAGTACATGGCAGCAGTATGACAGTATACTAGGAGGGGACAGAGAGAGAGGTCAGTACATGGCAGCAGTATGACAGTATACTAGGAGGGGACAGAGAGAGAGGTCAGTACATGGGGGCAGTATGACAGTATACTAGGAGGGGACAGAGAGAGAGGTCAGTGCATGGGGGCAGTATGACAGTATACTAGGAGGGGACAGAGAGAGAGGTCAGTGCATGGGGGCAGTATGACAGTATACTAGGAGGGGACAGAGAGAGAGGTCAGTACATGGCAGCAGTATGACAGTATACTAGGAGGGGACAGAGAGAGAGGTCAGTGCATGGGGGCAGTATGACAGTATACTAGGAGGGGACAGAGAGAGAGGTCAGTGCATGGCAGCAGTATGACAGTATACTAGGAGGGGACAGAGAGAGAGGTCAGTGCATGGCAGCAGTATGACAGTATACTAGGAGGGGACAGAGAGAGAGGTCAGTAGATGGGGGCAGTATGACAGTATACTAGGAGGGGACAGAGAGAGAGGTCAGTAGATGGCGGCAGTATGACAGTATACTAGGAGGGGACAGAGAGAGAGGTCAGTACATGGCGGCAGTATGACAGTATACTAGGAGGGGACAGAGAGAGAGGTCAGTACATGGGGGCAGTATGACAGTATACTAGGAGGGGACAGAGAGAGAGGTCAGTACATGGGGGCAGTATGACAGTATACTAGGAGGGGACAGAGAGAGAGGTCAGTACATGGGGGCAGTATGACAGTATACTAGGAGGGGACAGAGAGAGAGGTCAGTAGATGGGGACAGTATGACAGTATACTAGGAGGGGACAGAGAGAGAGGTCAGTACATGGCGGCAGTATGACAGTATACTAGGAGGGGACAGAGAGAGAGGTCAGTACATGGCGGCAGTATGACAGTATACTAGGAGGGGACAGAGAGAGAGGTCAGTACATGGGGGCAGTATGACAGTATACTAGGAGGGGACAGAGAGAGAGGTCAGTACATGGCGGCAGTATGACAGTATACTAGGAGGGGACAGAGAGAGAGGTCAGTACATGGGGGCAGTATGACAGTATACTAGGAGGGGACAGAGAGAGAGGTCAGTACATGGGGGCAGTATGACAGTATACTAGGAGGGGACAGAGAGAGAGGTCAGTACATGGGGGCAGTATGACAGTATACTAGGAGGGGACAGAGAGAGAGGTCAGTACATGGGGGCAGTATGACAGTATACTAGGAGGGGACAGAGAGAGAGGTCAGTACATGGGGGCAGTATGACAGTATACTAGGAGGGGACAGAGAGAGAGGTCAGTACATGGGGGCAGTATGACAGTATACTAGGAGGGGACAGAGAGAGAGGTCAGTACATGGCGGCAGTATGACAGTATACTAGGAGGGGACAGAGAGAGAGGTCAGTACATGGGGGCAGTATGACAGTATACTAGGAGGGGACAGAGAGAGAGGTCAGTACATGGGGGCAGTATGACAGTATACTAGGAGGGGACAGAGAGAGAGGTCAGTACATGGCGGCAGTATGACAGTATACTAGGAGGGGACAGAGAGAGAGGTCAGTACATGGGGGCAGTATGACAGTATACTAGGAGGGGACAGAGAGAGAGGTCAGTACATGGCGGCAGTATGACAGTATACTAGGAGGGGACAGAGAGAGAGGTCAGTACATGGGGGCAGTATGACAGTATACTAGGAGGGGACAGAGAGAGAGGTCAGTACATGGGGGCAGTATGACAGTATACTAGGAGGGGACAGAGAGAGAGGTCAGTACATGGCGGCAGTATGACAGTATACTAGGAGGGGACAGAGAGAGAGGTCAGTGCATGGGGGCAGTATGACAGTATACTAGGAGGGGACAGAGAGAGAGGTCAGTGCATGGGGGCAGTATGACAGTATACTAGGAGGGGACAGAGAGAGAGGTCAGTACATGGGGGCAGTATGACAGTATACTAGGAGGGGACAGAGAGAGAGGTCAGTACATGGGGGCAGTATGACAGTATACTAGGAGGGGACAGAGAGAGAGGTCAGTACATGGCGGCAGTATGACAGTATACTAGGAGGGGACAGAGAGAGAGGTCAGTACATGGGGGCAGTATGACAGTATACTAGGAGGGGACAGAGAGAGAGGTCAGTAGATGGGGGCAGTATGACAGTATACTAGGAGGGGACAGAGAGAGAGGTCAGTAGATGGCGGCAGTATGACAGTATACTTCTAGGAGGGGACAGAGAGAGAGGTCAGTAGATGGGGGCAGTATGACAGTATACTAGGAGGGGACAGAGAGAGAGGTCAGTAGATGGGGGCAGTATGACAGTATACTAGGAGGGGACAGAGAGAGAGGTCAGTAGATGGGGGCAGTATGACAGTATACTAGGAGGGGACAGAGAGAGAGGTCAGTAGATGGCGGCAGTATGACAGTATACTAGGAGGGGACAGAGAGAGAGGTCAGTACATGGCGGCAGTATGACAGTATACTAGGAGGGGACAGAGAGAGAGGTCAGTACATGGCGGCAGTATGACAGTATACTAGGAGGGGACAGAGAGAGAGGTCAGTACATGGGGGCAGTATGACAGTATACTAGGAGGGGACAGAGAGAGAGGTCAGTACATGGCGGCAGTATGACAGTATACTAGGAGGGGACAGAGAGAGAGGTCAGTACATGGGGGCAGTATGACAGTATACTAGGAGGGGACAGAGAGAGAGGTCAGTACATGGGGGCAGTATGACAGTATACTAGGAGGGGACAGAGAGAGAGGTCAGTACATGGGGGCAGTATGACAGTATACTAGGAGGGGACAGAGAGAGAGGTCAGTACATGGGGGCAGTATGACAGTATACTAGGAGGGGACAGAGAGAGAGGTCAGTACATGGGGGCAGTATGACAGTATACTAGGAGGGGACAGAGAGAGAGGTCAGTACATGGGGGCAGTATGACAGTATACTAGGAGGGGACAGAGAGAGAGGTCAGTACATGGCGGCAGTATGACAGTATACTAGGAGGGGACAGAGAGAGAGGTCAGTACATGGGGGCAGTATGACAGTATACTAGGAGGGGACAGAGAGAGAGGTCAGTACATGGGGGCAGTATGACAGTATACTAGGAGGGGACAGAGAGAGAGGTCAGTACATGGCGGCAGTATGACAGTATACTAGGAGGGGACAGAGAGAGAGGTCAGTACATGGGGGCAGTATGACAGTATACTAGGAGGGGACAGAGAGAGAGGTCAGTACATGGCGGCAGTATGACAGTATACTAGGAGGGGACAGAGAGAGAGGTCAGTACATGGGGGCAGTATGACAGTATACTAGGAGGGGACAGAGAGAGAGGTCAGTACATGGGGGCAGTATGACAGTATACTAGGAGGGGACAGAGAGAGAGGTCAGTACATGGCGGCAGTATGACAGTATACTAGGAGGGGACAGAGAGAGAGGTCAGTGCATGGGGGCAGTATGACAGTATACTAGGAGGGGACAGAGAGAGAGGTCAGTGCATGGGGGCAGTATGACAGTATACTAGGAGGGGACAGAGAGAGAGGTCAGTACATGGGGGCAGTATGACAGTATACTAGGAGGGGACAGAGAGAGAGGTCAGTACATGGGGGCAGTATGACAGTATACTAGG
Organism: Salvelinus namaycush; assembly: GCF_016432855.1. NCBI lineage: Eukaryota > Metazoa > Chordata > Actinopteri > Salmoniformes > Salmonidae > Salvelinus > Salvelinus namaycush. The sequence continues at coordinate 27,616,219 of NC_052329.1, forward strand.
AGGGGACAGAGAGAGAGGTCAGTACATGGCGGCAGTATGACAGTATACTAGGAGGGGACAGAGAGAGAGGTCAGTACATGGGGGCAGTATGACAGTATACTAGGAGGGGACAGAGAGAGAGGTCAGTAGATGGGGGCAGTATGACAGTATACTAGGAGGGGACAGAGAGAGAGGTCAGTAGATGGCGGCAGTATGACAGTATACTTCTAGGAGGGGACAGAGAGAGAGGTCAGTAGATGGGGGCAGTATGACAGTATACTAGGAGGGGACAGAGAGAGAGGTCAGTAGATGGGGGCAGTATGACAGTATACTAGGAGGGGACAGAGAGAGAGGTCAGTAGATGGGGGCAGTATGACAGTATACTAGGAGGGGACAGAGAGAGAGGTCAGTAGATGGCGGCAGTATGACAGTATACTTCTAGGAGGGGACAGAGAGAGAGGTCAGTGCATGGGGACAGTATGACAGTATACTAGGAGGGGACAGAGAGAGAGGTCAGTAGATGGCGGCAGTATGACAGTATACTTCTAGGAGGGGACAGAGAGAGAGGTCAGTGCATGGGGACAGTATGACAGTATACTAGGAGGGGACAGAGAGAGAGGTCAGTAGATGGCGGCAGTATGACAGTATACTTCTAGGAGGGGACAGAGAGAGAGGTCAGTGCATGGGGGCAGTATGACAGTATACTTCTAGGAGGGGACAGAGAGAGAGGTCAGTACATGGGGGCAGTATGACAGTATACTAGGAGGGGACAGAGAGAGAGGTCAGTACATGGGGGCAGTATGACAGTATACTTCTAGGAGGGGACAGAGAGAGAGGTCAGTACATGGCGGCAGTATGACAGTATACTAGGAGGGGACAGAGAGAGAGGTCAGTAGATGGGGGCAGTATGACAGTATACTAGGAGGGGACAGAGAGAGAGGTCAGTAGATGGGGGCAGTATGACAGTATACTAGGAGGGGACAGAGAGAGAGGTCAGTAGATGGCGGCAGTATGACAGTATACTTCTAGGAGGGGACAGAGAGAGAGGTCAGTGCATGGGGACAGTATGACAGTATACTAGGAGGGGACAGAGAGAGAGGTCAGTAGATGGCGGCAGTATGACAGTATACTTCTAGGAGGGGACAGAGAGAGAGGTCAGTGCATGGGGACAGTATGACAGTATACTAGGAGGGGACAGAGAGAGAGGTCAGTAGATGGCGGCAGTATGACAGTATACTTCTAGGAGGGGACAGAGAGGGAGGTCAGTGCATGGGGGCAGTATGACAGTATACTAGGAGGGGACAGAGAGAGAGGTCAGTACATGGGGGCAGTATGACAGTATACTAGGAGGGGACAGAGAGAGAGGTCAGTAGATGGGGGCAGTATGACAGTATACTTCTAGGAGGGGACAGAGAGAGAGGTCAGTAGATGGGGGCAGTATGACAGTATACTAGGAGGGGACAGAGAGAGAGGTCAGTGCATGGGGGCAGTATGACAGTATACTAGGAGGGGACAGAGAGAGAGGTCAGTGCATGGGGGCAGTATGACAGTATACTAGGAGGGGACAGAGAGAGAGGTCAGTGCATGGGGGCAGTATGACAGTATACTAGGAGGGGACAGAGAGGGAGGTCAGTGCATGGGGGCAGTATGACAGTATACTAGGAGGGGACAGAGAGAGAGGTCAGTACATGGGGGCAGTATGACAGTATACTAGGAGGGGACAGAGAGAGAGGTCAGTGCATGGGGGCAGTATGACAGTATACTAGGAGGGGACAGAGAGAGAGGTCAGTGCATGGGGGCAGTATGACAGTATACTAGGAGGGGACAGAGAGAGAGGTCAGTACATGGGGGCAGTATGACAGTATACTAGGAGGGGACAGAGAGAGAGGTCAGTACATGGGGGCAGTATGACAGTATACTAGGAGGGACAGAGAGAGAGGTCAGTACATGGGGGCAGTATGACAGTATACTAGGAGGGGACAGAGAGAGAGGTCAGTACATGGCGGCAGTATGACAGTATACTAGGAGGGGACAGAGAGAGAGGTCAGTACATGGGGGCAGTATGACAGTATACTAGGAGGGGACAGAGAGAGAGGTCAGTACATGGGGGCAGTATGACAGTATACTAGGAGGGGACAGAGAGAGAGGTCAGTACATGGCGGCAGTATGACAGTATACTAGGAGGGGACAGAGAGAGAGGTCAGTACATGGGGGCAGTATGACAGTATACTAGGAGGGGACAGAGAGAGAGGTCAGTACATGGCGGCAGTATGACAGTATACTAGGAGGGGACAGAGAGAGAGGTCAGTACATGGGGGCAGTATGACAGTATACTAGGAGGGGACAGAGAGAGAGGTCAGTACATGGGGGCAGTATGACAGTATACTAGGAGGGGACAGAGAGAGAGGTCAGTACATGGCGGCAGTATGACAGTATACTAGGAGGGGACAGAGAGAGAGGTCAGTGCATGGGGGCAGTATGACAGTATACTAGGAGGGGACAGAGAGAGAGGTCAGTGCATGGGGGCAGTATGACAGTATACTAGGAGGGGACAGAGAGAGAGGTCAGTACATGGGGGCAGTATGACAGTATACTAGGAGGGGACAGAGAGAGAGGTCAGTACATGGGGGCAGTATGACAGTATACTAGGAGGGGACAGAGAGAGAGGTCAGTACATGGCGGCAGTATGACAGTATACTAGGAGGGGACAGAGAGAGAGGTCAGTACATGGGGGCAGTATGACAGTATACTAGGAGGGGACAGAGAGAGAGGTCAGTAGATGGGGGCAGTATGACAGTATACTAGGAGGGGACAGAGAGAGAGGTCAGTAGATGGCGGCAGTATGACAGTATACTTCTAGGAGGGGACAGAGAGAGAGGTCAGTAGATGGGGGCAGTATGACAGTATACTAGGAGGGGACAGAGAGAGAGGTCAGTAGATGGGGGCAGTATGACAGTATACTAGGAGGGGACAGAGAGAGAGGTCAGTAGATGGGGGCAGTATGACAGTATACTAGGAGGGGACAGAGAGAGAGGTCAGTAGATGGCGGCAGTATGACAGTATACTTCTAGGAGGGGACAGAGAGAGAGGTCAGTGCATGGGGACAGTATGACAGTATACTAGGAGGGGACAGAGAGAGAGGTCAGTAGATGGCGGCAGTATGACAGTATACTTCTAGGAGGGGACAGAGAGAGAGGTCAGTGCATGGGGACAGTATGACAGTATACTAGGAGGGGACAGAGAGAGAGGTCAGTAGATGGCGGCAGTATGACAGTATACTTCTAGGAGGGGACAGAGAGAGAGGTCAGTGCATGGGGGCAGTATGACAGTATACTTCTAGGAGGGGACAGAGAGAGAGGTCAGTACATGGGGGCAGTATGACAGTATACTAGGAGGGGACAGAGAGAGAGGTCAGTACATGGGGGCAGTATGACAGTATACTTCTAGGAGGGGACAGAGAGAGAGGTCAGTACATGGCGGCAGTATGACAGTATACTAGGAGGGGACAGAGAGAGAGGTCAGTAGATGGGGGCAGTATGACAGTATACTAGGAGGGGACAGAGAGAGAGGTCAGTAGATGGGGGCAGTATGACAGTATACTAGGAGGGGACAGAGAGAGAGGTCAGTAGATGGCGGCAGTATGACAGTATACTTCTAGGAGGGGACAGAGAGAGAGATCAGTGCATGGGGACAGTATGACAGTATACTAGGAGGGGACAGAGAGAGAGGTCAGTAGATGGCGGCAGTATGACAGTATACTTCTAGGAGGGGACAGAGAGAGAGGTCAGTGCATGGGGACAGTATGACAGTATACTAGGAGGGGACAGAGAGAGAGGTCAGTAGATGGCGGCAGTATGACAGTATACTTCTAGGAGGGGACAGAGAGGGAGGTCAGTGCATGGGGGCAGTATGACAGTATACTAGGAGGGGACAGAGAGAGAGGTCAGTACATGGGGGCAGTATGACAGTATACTAGGAGGGGACAGAGAGAGAGGTCAGTAGATGGGGGCAGTATGACAGTATACTTCTAGGAGGGGACAGAGAGAGAGGTCAGTAGATGGGGGCAGTATGACAGTATACTAGGAGGGGACAGAGAGAGAGGTCAGTGCATGGGGGCAGTATGACAGTATACTAGGAGGGGACAGAGAGAGAGGCCAGTAGATGGGGACAGTATGACAGTATACTAGGAGGGGACAGAGAGAGAGGTCAGTGCATGGGGGCAGTATGACAGTATACTAGGAGGGGACAGAGAGAGAGGTCAGTGCATGGGGGCAGTATGACAGTATACTAGGAGGGGACAGAGAGAGAGGTCAGTACATGGGGGCAGTATGACAGTATACTAGGAGGGGACAGAGAGAGAGGTCAGTACATGGGGGCAGTATGACAGTATACTAGGAGGGGACAGAGAGAGAGGTCAGTGCATGGGGGCAGTATGACAGTATACTAGGAGGGGACAGAGAGAGAGGTCAGTAGATGGGGACAGCATGACAGT
>NC_052329.1:27630689-27715409 GCF_016432855.1 Salvelinus namaycush
TTGCCCTGACACAAAGTCCACTGTGTCCCACTGGACACACACACAGTCCCAGCTCCTGTACCTTGCCCTGACACAAAGTCCACTGTGTCCCACTGGACATACACGCAGTCCCAGATCCTGTACCTTGCCCTGACACAAAGTCCACTGCGTCCCACTGGACACACACGCAGTACCAGCTCCTGTACCTTGCCCTGACACAAAGTCCACTGTATCCCACTTGACACACACGCAGTCCCAGCTCCTGTACCTTGCCCTAACACAAAGTCCACTGTGTCCCACTGGACACACGCAGTCCCAGCTCCTGTACCTTGCCCTAACACAAAGTCCACTGCGTCCCACTGGACATACACGCAGTCCCAGCTCCTGTACCTTGCCCTAACACAAAGTCCACTGTGTCCCACTGGACACACACGCAGTCCCAGCTCCTGTACCTTGCCCTGACACAAAGTCCACTGTATCCCACTGGACACACACGCAGTCCCAGCTCCTGTACCTTGCCCTGACACAAAGTCCACTGTGTCCCACTGGACACACACGCAGTCCCAGCTCCTGTACCTTGCCCTGACACAAAGTCCACTGTGTCCCACTGGACACACACGCAGTCCCAGCTCCTGTACCTTGCCCTGACACAAAGTCCACTGTATCCCACTGGACACACACGCAGTCCCAGCTCCTGTACCTTGCCCTGACACAAAGTCCACTGTGTCCCACTGGACACACACGCAGTCCCAGCTCCTGTACCTTGCCCTAACATAAAGTCCACTGTATCCCACTGGACACACACGCAGTCCCAGCTCCTGTACCTTGCCCTGACACAAAGTCCACTGTATCCCACTGGACACACACACAGTCCCAGCTCCTGTACCTTGCCCTGACACAAAGTCCACTGTATCCCACTGGACACACACACAGTCCCAGCTCCTGTACCTTGCCCCGACACAAAGTCCACTGTGTCCCACTGGACACACACGCAGTCCCAGATCCTGTACCTTGCCCTGACACAAAGTCCACTGCGTCCCACTGGACACACACGCAGTCCCAGATCCTATACCTTGCCCTGACACAAAGTCCACTGCGTCCCACTGGACACACACGCAGTCCCAGCTCCTGTACCTTGCCCTGACACAAAGTCCACTGTATCCCACTGGACACACACACAGTCCCAGCTCCTGTACCTTGCCCTGACACAAAGTCCACTGTATCCCACTGGACACACACACAGTCCCAGCTCCTGTACCTTGCCCTGACACAAAGTCCACTGTATCCCACTGGACACACACACAGTCCCAGCTCCTGTACCTTGCCCTGACACAAAGTCCACTGTATCCCACTGGACACACACACAGTCCCAGCTCCTGTACCTTGCCCTGACACAAAGTCCACTGTATCCCACTAAACACACGCAGTCCCAGCTCCTGTACCTTGCCCTGACACAAAGTCCACTGTATCCCACTGGACACACACACAGTCCCAGCTCCTGTACCTTGCCCTGACACAAAGTCCACTGTATCCCACTAAACACACGCAGTCCCAGCTCCTGTACCTTGCCCTGACACAAAGTCCACTGTATCCCACTGGACACACACGCAGTCCCAGCTCCTGTACCTTGCCCTGACACAAAGTCCACTGCGTCCCACTGGACACACACGCAGTCCCAGATCCTGTACCTTGCCCTGACACAAAGTCCACTGTGTCCCACTGGACACACACGCAGTCCCAGCTCCTGTACCTTGCCCTAACACAAAGTCCACTGTATCCCACTGGACACACATGCAGTCCCAGCTCCTGTACCTTGCCCTGACAAAAAGTCCACTGTGTCCCACTGGACACACATGCAGTCCCAGCTCCTGTACCTTGCCCTAACACAAAGTCCACTGTATCCCACTGGACACACACGCAGTCCCAGCTCCTGTACCTTGCCCTGACACAAAGTCCACTGTGTCCCACTGGACACACACGCAGTCCCAGATCCTGTACCTTGCCCTGACACAAAGTCCACTGTGTCCCACTGGACACACACGCAGTCCCAGATCCTGTACCTTGCCCTGACACAAAGTCCAATGTGTCCCACTGGACACACACGCAGTCCCAGATCCTGTACCTTGCCCTAACACAAAGTCCACTGCATCCCACTGGACACACACACAGTCCCAGCTCCTGTACCTTGCCCTGACACAAAGTCCACTGTATCCCACTGGACACACACGCAGTCCCAGCTCCTGTACCTTGCCCTGACACAAAGTCCACTGTATCCCACTGGACACACACACACAGTCCCAGCTCCTGTACCTTGCCCTGACACAAAGTCCACTGTATCCCACTGGACACACACACAGTCCCAGCTCCTGTACCTTGCCCTGACACAAAGTCCACTGTGTCCCACTGGACACACACGCAGTCCCAGATCCTGTACCTTGCCCTGACACAAAGTCCACTGCGTCCCACTGGACACACACGCAGTCCCAGATCCTATACCTTGCCCTGACACAAAGTCCACTGCGTCCCACTGGACACACACACAGTCCCAGCTCCTGTACCTTGCCCTGACACAAAGTCCACTGCGTCCCACTGGACACACACGCAGTCCCAGCTCCTGTACCTTGCCCTGACACAAAGTCCACTGTATCCCACTGGACACACACGCAGTCCCAGCTCCTGTACCTTGCCCTGACACAAAGTCCACTGTATCCCACTGGACACACACGCAGTCCCAGCTCCTGTACCTTGCCCTGACACAAAGTCCACTGTATCCCACTAAACACACGCAGTCCCAGCTCCTGTACCTTGCCCTGACACAAAGTCCACTGCGTCCCACTGGACACACACGCAGTCCCAGCTCCTGTACCTTGCCCTGACACAAAGTCCACTGCGTCCCACTGGACACACACACAGTCCCAGCTCCTGTACCTTGCCCTGACACAAAGTCCACTGCATCCCACTGGACACACACGCAGTCCCAGCTCCTGTACCTTGCCCTGACACAAAGTCCACTGCGTCCCACTGGACACACACGCAGTCCCAGATCCTGTACCTTGCCCTGACACAAAGTCCACTGTGTCCCACTGGACACACACGCAGTCCCAGCTCCTGTACCTTGCCCTAACACAAAGTCCACTGTATCCCACTGGACACACACGCAGTCCCAGCTCCTGTACCTTGCCCTGACACAAAGTCCACTGTGTCCCACTGGACACACACGCAGTCCCAGCTCCTGTACCTTGCCCTAACACAAAGTCCACTGTGTCCCACTGGACACACACGCAGTCCCAGATCCTGTACCTTGCCCTGACACAAAGTCCACTGTGTCCCACTGGACACACACGCAGTCCCAGATCCTGTACCTTGCCCTGACACAAAGTCCACTGCGTCCCACTGGACACACACACAGTCCCAGCTCCTGTACCTTGCCCTAACACAAAGTCCACTGTATCCCACTGGACACACACTGGTTGAGTCAACATTGTTTCCACGTCATTTCAATGAGTAGATGTTGAATTGATGTCTCTTTATGTGCGTAACTCAGTGATAGATGTCGGTTCCTGTCGAACGTTTACACTGAGGGTGCCACCCTAGTCCAAATGTTGTGCACTTCCCTCTCCCATCTCCCTCTCCCGCTCTCTCACTCTCTCTCTCTCTCAGAAGAAAATATTACTCATGTAGCTTGTGGCAAAACCAACCAATCAGGGCCTCTGCTGCCAAACCAAACAGACCAATGATGGAGTAGGTGTGCAGCAGCATACAAACTGGCCAATTAACACACACATCAGCAAGAGGCTCCACCCACACAAACATACTAGCTAAAATATATTACCCAACAGGAACAGGAGTCCAACATCAGAGGAGAGAGAGAGAGATACACCGTGTGTTGCCTCTACTCCAGACCTCTACTCCAGACCTCTACTCTAGACCTCTACTCCAGACCTCTACTCCAGACCTCTACTCCAGACCTCTACTCCAGACCTCTACTCCAGACCTCTACTCTAGACCTCTACTCTAGACCTCTACTCCAGACCTCTACTCCAGACCTCTACTCCAGACCTCTACTCCAGACCTCTGCTCCAGACCTCTACTCCAGACCTCTACTCCAGACCTCTACTCCAGACCTCTGCTCCAGACCTCTACTCCAGACCTCTACTCCAGACCTCTACTCCAGACCTCTGCTCCAGACCTCTACTCCAGACCTCTACTCCAGACCTCTACTCCAGACCTCTACTCCAGACCTCTGCTCCAGACCTCTACTCCAGACCTCTGCTCCAGACCTCTGCTCCAGACCTCTGCTCCAGACCTCTGCTCCAGACCTCTGCTCCAGACCTCTCCTCCAGACCTCTCCTCCAGACATCTACTCCAGACCTCTACTCCAGACCTCTACTCCAGACCTCTACTCCAGACCTCTGCTCCAGACCTCTACTCCAGACCTCTGCTCCAGACCTCTGCTCCAGACCTCTGCTCCAGACCTCTGCTCCAGACCTCTGCTCCAGACCTCTACTCCAGACCTCTACTCCAGACCTCTGCTCCAGACCTCTGCTCCAGACCTCTGCTCCAGACCTCTGCTCCAGACCTCTGCTCCAGACCTCTCCTCCAGACCTCTCCTCCAGACCTCTACTCCAAACCTCTGCTCCAGACCTCTACTCCAGACCTCTGCTCCAGACCTCTGCTCCAGACCTCTACTCCAGACCTCTGCTCCAGACCTCTGCTCCAGACCTCTACTCCCAGACCTCTACTCCCAGACCTCTACTCCCAGACCTCTACTCCAGACCTCTACTCCAGACCTCTGCTCCAGACCTCTGCTCCAGACCTCTGCTCCAGACCTCTACTCCAGACCTCTACTCCAGACCTCTACTCCAGACCTCTGCTCCAGACCTCTGCTCCAGACCTCTACTCCAGACCTCTGCTCCAGACCTCTGCTCCAGACCTCTACTCCAGACCTCTACTCCAGACCTCTACTACAGACCTCTACTCCAGACCTCTACTCCAGACCTCTACTACAGACCTCTACTCCAGACCTCTACTCCAGACCTCTACTCCAGACCTCTACTCCAGACCTCTACTCCAGACCTCTACTCCAGACCTCTACTACAGACCTCTACTCCAGACCTCTACTCCAGACCTCTACTCCAGACCTCTACTCCAGACCTCTACTCCAGACCTCTACTCCAGACCTCTACTCCAGACCTCTACTCCAGACCTCTGCTCCAGACCTCTGCTCCAGACTTCTACTCCAGACCTCTACCCCAGACCTCTACCCCAGACCTCTACTCCAGAACTCTGCTCCAGACCTCTGCTCCAGACCTCTACTCCAGACCTCTACTCCAGACCTCTACTCCAGACCTCTGCTCCAGACCTCTACTCCAGACCTCTGCTCCAGACCTCTACTCCAGACCTCTGCTCCAGACCTCTACTACAGACCTCTACTACAGACCTCTACTCCAGACCTCTACTCCAGACCTCTACTCCAGACCTCTGCTCCAGACCTCTGCTCCAGACCTCTGCTCCAGACCTCTGCTCCAGACCTCTGCTCCAGACCTCTGCTCCAGACCTCTACTCCAGACCTCTACTCCAGACCTCTACTCCAGACCTCTGCTCCAGACCTCTACTCCAGACCTCTACTCCAGACCTCTACTCCAGACCTCTACCCCAGACCTCTACTCCAGACCTCTACTCCAGACCTCTACTCCAGACCTCTACCCCAGACCTCTACTCCAGACCTCTGCTCCAGACCTCTGCTCCAGACCTCTGCTCCAGACCTCTGCTCCAGAACTCTACTCCAGACCTCTACTCCAGACCTCTACTCCAGACCTCTACTCCAGACCTCTGCTCCAGACCTCTACTCCAGACCTCTACTCCAGACCTCTACTCCAGACCTCTGCTCCAGACCTCTGCTCCAGACCTCTGCTCCAGACCTCTGCTCCAGACCTCTGCTCTAGACCTCTACTCCCAGACCTCTACTCCCAGACCTCTACTCCAGACCTCTACTCTAGACCTCTACTCTAGACCTCTACTCCAGACCTCTACTCCAGACCTTTACTCCAGACCTCTACTCCAGACCTCTACTCCAGACCTCTACTCCCAGACCTCTACTCCAGACCTCTACTCCAGACCTCTACTCCCAGACCTCCACTCCAGACCTCTACTCCAGACCTCTACTCCCAGACCTCTACTCCCAGACCTCTACTCCAGACCTCTACTCCAGACCTCTACTCCAGACCTCTGCTCCAGACCTCTACTCCAGACCTCTACTCCAGACCTCTACTACAGACCTCTGCTCCAGACCTCTGCTCCAGACCTCTACTACAGACCTCTACTCCAGACCTCTACTACAGACCTCTACTCCAGACCTCTACTCCAGACCTCTACTCCAGACCTCTGCTCCAGACCTCTACTCCAGATCTCTGTTTCAGCTCTGTTTACACTGGGCTCTGTTTCAGGACTATGTAATGGTAGTAGCAGGGTTATACGAGGTCACGCATACTGTACTAACAGTTTGTAGAACAAACATTATGTTCATTCTTAGTGAAGAACATTCATAGTTTACAAGAGTCATAGTGTAGAGAGGGAAAACATAAGGGTGGTCAATCCAAGCTCTCGTTCAGTCAGTCAGTCTTCCCACCAGTTCTCAGTGTTCTGTTCTGTAGGGAAATGTATTTCTATAAATAGTTCCCACCCAGAGCTGGGACGTGTTCTCCTCAAGGCCAACATGGCTTCTTCTGGCTCCTTCTACAGGGACCAACCACAGAGTGAGAACCAGGGTGGGCCAGGACAGAACAGAACACAGACAGAGGATGCGTCCCAAATGTGCACTACACTATGTAGGGAATAGGGTGCCATTTGGGAAGCAGACAGAGCATCCAAACCCTTCAGGCACAATAGACTGTAAGTGTAGAGCAGAAATGTACCATCTCCTCTCTCCAGCCAGAGAGAGATTGTGCGACAGTGTTGGCTGGAAAGAAGGCTCCACACAGCAGCAATCTGATGGGTGAACTGAACCCAAACCACACAGTGCCCCAGTTATCTTTGGATCCTCCTTCAGTATGTTTAGCTGAGTCCCCAGCCAAAAGTGAATGTCTCCCCAAACTCTTTCTCTTCTCACTCTCTCTTTCCCTCTTTCCTTCTCCCTCTGGCCTGTGTCTCCTCACTCCGCAGTCTCTCTCTCAACCTGTCCCTTTTCTCCTCTCCTTCCTCGCTCTCTCTCTCTCCCACCTCCCTCTCTCCCTCTCTCCAACCTCAGTCCTCCTATCTCCGCCTCGCTTCATAAGACATCTCCACCAGGCTCTACTGTACTCTCACACTGAGTAGAGCGACAACTCTGCTGGCTTCCAACCATCATCTAACAACTCTCCTGCCTTTGAACTTCTAATCCAATAAAAAGGGACCGTTTGCCCAACACAGCAGCACCACAGTGGGCAGAGCAGAGACCCAGCAGAAGAGGAGAGAAGCCTGAACAATATAAAACAGACTCAGAGGATCACAGTACCAGGCTAAGAGGACAGATTGGGCTCTGGTCAAAAGTAGTTCACTATGTAGGGAATAGGGTATCATTTGGGATGCAGAGTATGAGTACAGCAGAGGTCACTGTAGAGGGGTCAGAAGATGGTGATATCCGATACCTGTTAATTTTACATGGGAAAGTGTGAGAACTCTTCTAGCCTGGTTACCAGGTCTAAATGTAGTTCTCTTCTAGCCTGGTTACCAGGTCTAAATGTAGTTCTCTTCTAGCCTGGTTACCAGGTCTGTATATAATTATCTTCTAGCCTGGTTACCAGGTCTGTATGTAGTTCACTTCTAGCCTGGTTACCAGGTCTGTAATGTAGTAATTACAGCCTGGTTAATACGGTAATCTGGGGGAGCTGTAACCTGTAGCATACCTCGTTCAGTCTCCTCAGGACTTTGAATGGCCCCACAAACCGCAGACCCAGCTTCCGGCAGGGCAGGCGGAGGGGCAGGTTTTGGGTCGAGAGCCAGACCCGGTCCCCCGGTGCGAACACCGGGGCCTCACTGCGAACACCGGGGCCTCACTGCGGTGGCGGTCGGCGCTCGCCTTCTGCCGCCTCATGGCCCGTTGCAGGTACACATGGGCGGCGTCCCAGGTCTCCTCTGAGCGCTTAAACCATTCGTCCACCGCAGGAGCTTCGATCTGGCTCTGATGCCAAGGTGCCAGAACCGGCTGATACCCCAGTACGCACTGGAAGGGAGAGAGGTTAGTGGAGGAGTGGCGTAATGAGTTTTGGGCCAGCTCTGCCCAGGGGATGAACGCCGCCCACTCTCCCGGCTGGTCCTGGCAATATGAAACCTACCCACATCCTGGTTTACTCTCTCCACCTGCCTGTTACTCTCGGGGTGAAAACCTGAGGTGAGGCTGACCGAGACCCCCAGACATTCCATGAATGCTCTCCAGACCCTGGACGTGAACTGGGGACCCCGATCAGAGACTATGTCCTCAGGCACCCTGTAGTGCCGGAAGACGTGAGTGAACAGGGCCACCGCAGTCTGTAGGGCCGTAGGGAGACCGGGCAAAGCGAGGAGATGGCAGGACTTAGAAAACCGATCCACAACGACCAGGATCGTGGTTATGCCCTCTGAGGGAGGAAGATCCGTCAGGAAGTCCACGGACAGGTGCGACCACGGCCGTTGTGGAACGGGTAGGGGTTGTAACTTCCGTCTGGGCAGGTGCCTGGGAGCCTTGCACTGGGCGCACACCGAGCAGGAGGAAACATAAACCCTCAAGTCCTTGGCCAAGGTAGACCACCAGTACTTCCCACTAAGGCAACGCACCGTCCGACTGATGCCAGGATGACCAGAGGAGGGTGACGTGTGGGCCCAATAGATCAAACGGTCGCGGACAGCAGACGGAACATACAGGCGCCCAGCTGGACACTGGGGGGGAGTGGGCTCTGTGCGTAACGCCCGCTCAATATCCGCGTCCAGCTCCCACACCACCGGTGCCACCAGGCAGGAGGCCGGAAGTATGGGAGTGTGATCCATGGACCGCTCCTCTGTGTCATACATCCGGGACAGTGCATCTGCCTTAGCGTTCTGGGAACCTGGTCTGTAGGACAGAGTGAAAACAAAACGGGTCAAGAACATTGCCCACCTTGCCTAGCGAGGGTTCAGTCTCCTCACCGCACGGATGTACTCCAGATTGGGGTGGTCAGTCCAGATGAGAAAAGGGTGTTTAGCCCCCTCAAGCCAATGTCTCCATGCCTTCAGAGCCTTGACAACAGCCAACAGCTCCCGGTCCCCCACATCATAGTTTCGCTCCGCCGGGCTGAGCTTCTTCGAAAAGAAAGCACAGGGGCGGAGCTTTGGTGGCCTCGGACGCGTCCACCTCCACTATGAACGCCAAAGAGGGATCCGGATGAGCCAGCACGGGAGCCGAGGTAAACAGAGCCATCAGGTGACCAAAAGCCCTGTCAGCCTCAGCCGACCACTGCAGCCGTACCGGTCCCCCCTTCAGCAGTGAGGTAATGGGAGCTGCTAACTGACCAAAACCCTGGATAAACCTCCAGTAGTAGTTGGCAAACCATTGAAACTGCTGCACTTCCTTTACCGTGGTGGGAGTCGATCAATTACGCACGGCTGAAATGCGGTCACTCTCCATCTCCACCCCTGAAGTGGAAATGCGGTACCCTAGGAGGGAGACGGACTGTTGGAAGAACAGACATTTCTCAGCCTTGACGTACAGGTCATGCTCCAACAGTCGACCAAGAACCCTGCGCACCAGGGACACATGCGGAGTGTGTGGAGTTTATCAGAATTTCGTCGATATATACCACTACACCCTGCCCGTGCAGGTCCCGGAAAATGTCTTCAACAAAGGCCTGGAAGACTGATGGAGCATTCATCAACCCGTACGGCATGACGAGGTACTCATAGTGCCCTGAGGTGGTACTAAATGCCGTCTTCCACTCGTCCCCCTCCCGGATACGCACCAGGTTGTAAGCGCTCCTGAGATCCAATTTTGTGAAGAAGCGTGCCCCGTGCTTTGACTCGATCAAAACTGTCGATGAGAGGCAGCGGGTAGCTGTACCACACAGTGATCTGATTGATACCCCGATAGTCAATACATGGGCGCAGACCTCCATCCTTCTTCTTCACAAAAAAGAAAGGAGGAGGCAGGTGAAGTGGAGGGCCAAATGTATCCCTGCCCCAGGGATTTGGAGACATGTGTTTCCATAGCCGCCGTCTCCTCCTGTGACAGAGGATACACGTGACTCCTGGGAAGTGCTGCGTCTACCAGGAGATTTATCGCACAATCCCCTCGTCGATGGGGTGGTAATTGAGTCGCCTTCTTCTTACAGAAGGCGAGAGACAAATCGGCATATTTTAAGGGGATGCGCACGGTGGAGACCTGGTATGGACTTTCCACCGTAGTCGCTCTGATGGAAACCCCTAAACACCTCCCTGAGCACTCTCGTGACCACCCATTGAGAGCCCTCTGTTGCCACGAAATAGTGGGGTCATGACAGGCCAACCAGGGTAGGCCCATCACCACGGGAAACGCAGGAGAATCAATAAGGAAGAGACTGATTCTCTCCTTGTGACCCTCCTGCGTAACCATGCTTAGTGGAGCGGTGGCCTCCGTAATCAGCCCTGACCCTAATGGTCGACTATCTAGGGCGTGCACAGGGAAGGGTATATCCACAGGAACAAGGGGAATCCCTAAACTATGTGCAAATGAACGGTTAATAAAATTCCCAGCTGTGCCTGAATCTACGAGCGATTACTACGATTTAATAAACACATACATGTGAGCAACAGGGGGCTCTGGATGAGCCTGGTGCCGACTCACCTGGGGTAACACAATAGTGCCCTGCTTGCTGCATCGACTCCCTGAGGAACCCCCCCAGCACCGACCAGCAGTGTGCCCTCTGCGGCCACAGATGGTGCAGGGAATGGCCCTCCTCCGTTCGCCCTAAGTGCAGCACCTCCCAGCTCCATGGGAGTCGGAGCGGAGGTGCTGGGGGATGGAATTGACAGGCCCCGATCCAGACGTCCGCGGGTAGCCAGCAGGTTCTCCAGCCGGATGGACAGGTCCACCAGCTGGTCCAACGTGAGGGTGGTGTCTCGGCAGGCCAACTCCCGACAGACGTCCTCACGCAGACTGCACCGGTAGTGATCGATCAGGGCCCTGTCGTTCCATACCGTGCTGGTGGCCAGGGTACGGAAGTCCAAAGCGATATCTCCTCGTCCCCTGCCTCAGGTGGAACAGACGTTCACCCGCCACTCGACCCTCAGGCGGGTGGTTGAAAACTGCCCGGAAGCGGCGGTTGAACTCTGCGTAATGGTCCAACGTGGGCCGCGTCTCCTTCACTCCATACGGCGTTGGCCCACTCCAGGGCTTTGCCTGAGAGGCAGGAGACGAGGGCGGACACGCTCTCACGTCCCGAAAGAGCCAGGTGGACGGTCGCCAGGTAGAGCTCCAGCTGGAGTAGGAACCCCTGGCATCCGGCAGCCGTTCCATCATACTCCCTCGGGAGCGCGAGCCGAATCCCGCTGGGTGAAGGAGGGGTGGACAGTGGGGCCTGCTGTAGTGGAGCTGGTGGAGGCGCTGGACGACCTCCTCCTCTCTCCCAACGATCCATCGTCTGCAGCATGCGATCCATGGCGGTGCCCAGACGTTGCAATATGGTCGCGTGCTGCTGGACGCGCTCCTCTATCGCCACAGGGAGGGCGTCTGCTCCTGCTGACTCCATTCTTTGGATGAGTGATTCTGTAATGAGGTCTGTGTGTAGCTTGTGTAGAGGAGTCAGGCGCAGGACAGCAGATATGAGTAAATAAACGTAATTTACTCAAAAATAGACAAATACAATACAATAAAGCGAGCCCACATAACGGACCGTATTACATACAAACAAGTACTCACAAACAAACATGGGGGAACAAAGGGATAAATAATGAACAAGTAATTGGGGGATTGAAACCAGGTGTGTAAGACAAAGACAAAACAAATGGAAAATGAAAAGTGGATCGGCGATGGCTCGAAGGTCGGTGACGTCGACCGCCGAACGCCGCCCGAACAAGGAGAGGGACCGACTTTGGCGGAAGTCGTGACAGTCTGTATGTAATTCTTTATCCAACACCTGTGACAGACTCATTGTCAACGAAATTCAAGAACAAAAACAGTTGGATGAAGCACACAAATACCTAGCTGTTGTTTACAAGCGTTTGAACAAGACAGCAGCTGATTGGCTAATGTCTACAGTTTGTATTGGGTGAGAGTTCAGTCACCCTGTGTAGAAGAGGTTAGAGTTCAGAGTTCAGCTTCACAGACACCTGGCTGTGTCCCAAATGTCATACCTGTACCCTATTCAGTGCATTGTTTTTGATCAGCCCACTATATAGGGGCCCTGAGCCTTATTCCATTAGCTGGAGGAGACTGTAACTGTTCCCTTTGATGGAAACCATGGATTCAAGATGGAAATGTATAACACAAAACACATACATCCCTGCCAAGACTTGAACTGAGCTGCACTGTTGGTTAACGTAAGTACAGTATGTGTTCACCGCTGTGACTGTGGGTGTGTCCCAAATGACACCCTATTCCCTATGTCATGCACTACTTTTGACCAGAGCCCTATGGGGGGGAAAGGAATAGGGTGCCATTTGGGATGCATACTGTATAAAGGGAAGGAACGGTCTGGCTGTGATTATAATTATACCAACACAACAGCAGATACCAGATTGACATTACGACATGGTGAGTGGACATCAATCTTCATCACATGGTTTTTATTAGTCTTAACACATTGTGAGTGATTTACACCTTCCCCTCATCTCTCTCTCTCCCTCCATCTCTGTTTCTCTATCTCTCTCACTATGTATGATATACAGCAGCTCCTTCCATCAGGACTTTTTAATGAAGACTTTTTAATGAACGCCAGAGACGTTATTGTATTGGGTTAATCCTCCTCGTCACTCCGGGTTGTCTGTCTGTCTGTGGTTTGGCTAATTATTCTGTTTGCATCCCAAATGGCCCCCTATTCCAGTATTCCCTATAGTGCACTACTGTGCCATTTAGGACAAAGACATTCTGTCTCCGTCAGAATGAGGCTGCATTATAAACCAAGCCTGTCCGGCTGTGTGGAGATGGGATATACTGTCAACTGAAATGGCATCCTTTTCTCTATGTAGTGTACTACTTATGACCAGGGCTCATAGGGCACTTTGTAGGGAATGGGGTGCCATTTGGGACACACATTTCTAGACAGGCAGACCTAGTCCTCAGCCTCAGCTCCAGGGCTCCAGCTCCATGTCATTGATATGCTGTTATTAACCTAGAATGAGAGAAGAATAGAGATTCCAGGTCCCTGTAGAGTTGAGATCATTCTGATTGCTCTTCTCAGGCGTAGCATTGTGAACGTTTAGGGTTCTATATCAATTCCATTGTACCTTCATTATAGTACACAAAAACAACTCCTCTGCATTTGGAGCTAAATATATGCTTACGTTGAGAGGGTTTCGTTTAGAGCAGGGTTATTATAGTCAAACATAGGATATCCACTGGATATGTTTGTCAATGTGTGTTTCCCTGAAATCAAGCGTGGAGAGATTGTAGATAACAGTTGGATCAGTACATATGTCTCTATCATGTATAACAGACATCAGGCTGGTGAGAGCATGCTGAACTGGAGGTGAATCCCTGGACTTTACTGTTTTTTTTTCACATATCCACTCTGCTACATGGAACTTTACATTATTATACAGTATAGTCACGTAAGCTGCAGAGTTCATCAGCTACACCTTTAACTGTATTTCAAATGTCAGTATAATTTCTGCTTCTTGTTTTCTTTTGTGTATTGTTTTCACTCTCTCTCTCTCTCTCTCTCTCTCTCTCTCTCTCTCTCTCTCTCTCTCTCTCTCTCTCTCTCTCTCTCTCTCTCTCTCTCTCTCTCTCTCTCTCTCTATCTCTCTATTTCTCTTTCTCTTTCTCTTTCTAGCCTTGACCAGATTAGTATTCAGATGTTGTATCCAATCACTTCTGAGGCAGAGCTGTGGTGTGTGCGTGCGTGCGTGTGAGCTGTGGTTGGTGCCGTGCGCTTCTTGTCTCTCGGCAGTCATGTAGAATGTTAATTCATTAGTTCACCATTCACAACGGGCCTGCACTCTCTCTCTCTCTGTCTCTCTCTCTCTCTCTCTGTCTCTCTCTCTCTCTGGTCATCCTATCCATCTCTCTGGTCACCCTATCCATCTCTCTGGTCACCCTATCCATCTCTCTGGTCATCCTATCCATCTCTCTGGTCAACATATCCATCTCTCTGGTCATCCTATCCATCTCTCTGGTCACCCTATCCATCTCTCTGGTCATCCTATCCATCTCTCTGGTCACCCTATCCATCTCTCTGGTCACCCTATCCATCTTTCTACTTGAAGAGATATTCTTCTCCTTGCTCAGCTTTTCATGTTATTCTTGGGGCCATGAGTTTTTCTCAACCACATGACCTACCCAGGAATAACCCCAGGTCCTAGTAATACTGTTCCACCACTCCACTGTTCATCCAGTCTTTGCAGCCACAGGCTAACACTTCTCGCTTCCCTATTTGGGAGACCTTCACTGTTTCTGTGTCTGACACACTTTTTAATGCTATGCTATAGGAGAGTATTTTCCCTCCAGCTTCAGTGTGGCTGCTGTACTGTAATTGTGTTCATATGAGAGTAGCGAACTCTATAGCCTCTACCTCTGAATTCATAGTTCCATTCTTTCCCCTCAACTGTAAATCCCAGGTGCATTCTACCAGTTCATTTGTCAGCCCTCATATCATAAATATTTTATGTGAGTATTGTACAGGTGCCATTTTTTATGACGGTGGTATGGGCTAGGAAAATAAACATTCCTCCGTGCCAGGTTGTGGCTGAAATGGAAAGTGACGTTTGGGTCTCCTCATATAGCTCTCTCTCTCTCTCTCTCTCTCTCACACACACACACACACACACACACACACACACACACACACACACACACACACACACACACACACACACACACACACACACACACACACACACACACACACACACACACACACACACACGTGCGCATGCACAAATACACACACACACACACTTCTCAGCACCAAGTCCCCCGACCACGATGTGCTACAGGATACATACAGAACAGAGATCCTGTTTCTGCTGAGAATCATCA
The DNA here is from genome assembly GCF_016432855.1 of Salvelinus namaycush. NCBI lineage: Eukaryota > Metazoa > Chordata > Actinopteri > Salmoniformes > Salmonidae > Salvelinus > Salvelinus namaycush. The sequence continues at coordinate 27,645,829 of NC_052329.1, forward strand.
TCACTTCTAATGAATGGTTTCCATTCTCGTACACTCACTGGAGCCAGGCCAGGCCAGGACAGGACAGGAGTTAGGGCCAGGACAGGACAGGACAGGACAGGAGCCAGGGCCAGGACAGGACAGGACAGGAGTTAGGGCCAGGACAGGACAGGAGCCAGGACCAGGACAGAACAGGACAGGAGTTAGGGCCAGGACAGGACAGGACAGGAGCCAGGACCAGGACCAGGATAGGAGTTAGGGCCAGGACAGGACAGGACAGGAGCCAGGACCAGGACCAGGATAGGAGTTAGGGCCAGGACAGGACAGGACAGGAGCCAGGACCAGGACAGGACAGGAGTTAGGGCCAGGACAGGACAGGACAGGACAGGACAGGAGCCAGGGCCAGGACAGGACAGGAGCCAGGACCAGGACAGAACAGGACAGGAGTTAGGGCCAGGACAGGACAGGACAGGAGCCAGGACCAGGACCAGGATAGGAGTTAGGGCCAGGACAGGACAGGACAGGAGCCAGGACCAGGACAGGACAGGAGTTAGGGCCAGGACAGGTGCCAGGGCCAGGACAGGGCAGGACAGGAGCCAGGGCCAGGACCCGACAGGAGCCAGGGCCAGGACCCGACAGGAGCCAGGGCCAGGACAGAACAGGACAGGAGTAAGGCCAGGACAGGAGCCAGGGCCAGGCCAGGGAAGTGTGTGCTTTTGATAAGCATGACTAGCTGTATTTTCCTTGGCCCAGTCTCTCATAGCTCTCTCCTAGCTGCCTTCTTAGACATAGAGCAGCCATACTGCACTAGAAGTACACATTGGAGACTCTATTTCATTTCATCAACTTCTCCTTTCCTTCCCAGAAAGATCCCCCCTTTTTTGTAGAGATGGAAGGAAAGAGAGAACTCTAATCAACTTGTGAGGCTTAACCCCATCTGTAATCTCTTTCTAGCTGCGATCCCGAGCCAACACTTGCAAACGATTACCCTGCCAGTACCCAGGAGGCTCTCTGATTGGCTTGTTTGGTTAGTGTAATCCAGGGAGCTGCTACAGTCTCCTTTCCTCAGCTGGCTGGTGGCTGGCTGGGTGGGGAGTTGGGCTGAACTGAGTGGAGGCTGTCTGTTATGAACCCACCAGCCCCAGCTATCAGCTCTCTCTGTACTGTAGATGTGAGGTGTATTAAAACCAGACGTTGAGGGGTAGAACGTTAGAGTTATAATGTGGTGAGGCAGGGAAGCAGTGAGGCGTGCTGTGGGGGATACCCTCCTGCTCCCCATCCCCCCTCCCCCCTGTCACTGGGCTGTTCAGACAGTCGCCACTCCACTCCTGGACCAGCCTGGCTGTCTCTACTGCTGGCATCTCTCCCGGCTAAACGCAGGCAGGGCTGGAGAAGTCATCCTCTCCTCTCCTCCCCTCCCTCCCTCCCTCCCTCCCTCCCTCCCTCCCTCCCTCCCTCCCTCCCTCCCTCCCTCCCTCACCCAGTGCCTCGCTCTACCAGAGGCAGTTTGGCTTGTGCTCTAACTCAGATAAATAACACAGATGAGAAGTAAAGACTCACTCCAACAGCACCTGGTGTCCTATACTATCCTGTCCTGTTACTGTCCTGTACTGTACTGTCCTGTCCTGTACTGTTACTGTCCTGTTACTGTCATGTCCTGTACTGTTACTGTCCTGTTACTGTCCTGTACTGTACTGTCCTGTCCTGTACTGTTACTGTCCTGTCCTGTACTGTTACTGTCCTGTCCTGTTACTGTCCTGTACTCTTACTGTCCTGTCCTGTACTGTTACTGTCCTGTTACTATCCTGTCCTGTTACTGTCCTGTACTGTACTGTCCTGTCCTGTACTGTTACTGTCCTGTACTGTTACTGTACTGTACTTTTACTGTCCTGTCCTGTCCTGTACTGTACTGTTACTGTCCTGTCCTGTTACTGTCCTGTACTGTTACTGTCCTCTACTTTTACTGTTCTGTACTGTTACTGTTCTGTACTGTTACTGTTCTGTACTGTTACTGTCCTGTACTTTTACTGTCCTGTCCTGTACTGTACTGTTACTGTCCTGTCCTGTTACTGTCCTCTACTTTTACTGTTCTGTACTGTTACTGTTCTGTACTGTTACTGTTCTGTACTGTTACTGTCCTGTACTTTTACTGTCCTGTCCTGTCCTGTACTGTACTGTTACTGTCCTGTACTGTAACTGTCCTGTACTGTTACTGTACTGTCCTGTCCTGTCCTGTACTGTTACTGTCCTGTACTGCCCTGTCCTGTTCTGTACTGTTACTGTACTGTTACTGTCCTGTCCTGTCCTGTTACTGTCCTGTACTGTTACTGTTCTGTCCTGTTACTGTCCTGTACTGTCCTGTACTGTTACTGTCCTGTTCTGTACTGTTAATATCCTGTACTGTTACTGTCCTGTACTGTTACTGTCCTGTACTGTTACTATCCTGTCCTGTACTGTTACTGTCCTGTACTGTACTGTGCTGTCCTGTACTATTACTGTATTGTCCTGTCCTGTTACTGTCCTGTCCTGTCCTGTACTGTTACTGTCCTGTACTGTTACTGTTACTGTCCTGTACTGTCCTGTCCTGTTACTGTCCTGTACTGTTACTGTACTGTTACTGTCCTGTCCTGTTACTGTCCTGTACTGTTACTGTCCTGTCCTGTACTGTTACTGTCCTGTACTGTCCTGTCCTGTTACTGTCCTGTACTGTTACTGTACTGTTACTGTCCTGTCCTGTTACTGTCCTGTACTGTTACTGTCCTGTCCTGTACTGTTACTGTCCTGTACTGTCCTGTCCTGTTACTGTCCTGTCCTGTTACTGTACTGTTACTGTCCTGTCCTGTTACTGTCCTGTACTGTTACTGTCCTGTCCTGTTACTGTCCTGCTCTGTACTGTTACTGTCCTGTACTGTTACTGTCCTGTCCTGTACTGTTACTGTCCTGTCCTGTCCTGTCCTGTCCTGTCCTGTCCTGTACTGTTACTGTCCTGTCCTGTACTGTTACTATCCTGTACTGTTACTGTCCTGTCCTGTTACTGTCCTGCTCTGTACTGTTACTGTCCTGTACTGTTACTGTCCTGTCCTGTACTGTTACTGTCCTGTCCTGTTACTGTCCTGTACTGTTACTGTCCTGTCCTGTACTGTTACTGTCCTGTCCTGTACTGTTACTGTCCTGTACTGTTACTGTCCTGTACTGTCCTGTCCTGTTACTGTACTGTCCTGTACTGTTACTGTACTGTTACTGGTACTGTTACTGTCCTGTTACTGTCCTGTACTGTTACTGTCCTGCTCTGTACTGTTACTGTCCTGTACTGTTACTGTCCTGTCCTGTACTGTTACTGTCCTGTCCTGTACTGTTACTGTCCTGTACTGTTACTGTACTGTTACTGTCCTGTCCTGTACTGTCCTGTTACTGTTACTGTCCTGTACTGTCCTGTCCTGTTACTGTACTGTTACTGGTACTGTTACTGTCCTGTTACTGTCCTGTACTGTTACTGTCCTGTCCTGTTACTGTCCTGCTCTGTACTGTTACTGTCCTGTACTGTTACTGTCCTGTCCTGTACTGTTACTGTCCTGTCCTGTACTGTCCTGTTACTGTTACTGTCCTGTACTGTCCTGTTACTGTACTGTCCTGTACTGTTACTGTACTGTTACTGTCCTGTCCTGTTACTGTCCTGTACTGTTACTGTCCTGTCCTGTTACTGTCCTGCTCTGTACTGTTACTGTCCTGTACTGTTACTGTCCTGTCCTGTACTGTTACTGTCCTGTCCTGTCCTGTCCTGTCCTGTACTGTTACTGTCCTGTCCTGTACTGTTACTATCCTGTACTGTTACTGTCCTGTACTGTTACTGTCCTGTCCTGTACTGTTACTGTCCTGTCCTGTCCTGTCCTGTACTGTTACTGTCCTGTACTGTTACTGTTACTGTTACTGTCCTGTACTGTTACTGTCCTGTACTGTTACTGTCATGTACTTTACTGTTACTGTCCTTTCCTGTACTGTTACTGTCCTGTCCTGTACTGTTACTGTCCTGTACTGTTACTGTCATGTCCTGTACTGTTACTGTCCTGTACTGTTACTGTCCTGTCCTGTACTGTTACTGTCCTGTACTGTTACTGTCCTGTCCTGTACTGTTACTGTCCTGTACTGTTACTGCCCTGTCCTGTACTGTTACTTTGCTTTATTGTGTTTGTTCTCGTTCATACTAGTGGTACTATCCAAAAGGATCCTACAGGGTATATACTCAAATACATTGGTCTCGAAAAGGTCATTTTCCAAGGACAAATTGTGTGCTTTCTTCAGCTGTCCAAAAGTAGTTTATGGTAGTGGAATAATTGCATTTTTTTAAGTCAACATCCAGTGTCCTCCAAAAGTTGCAGAATATTTCCTTATCTGTCTAGTTCCTATTTGAATATTTCCTTATCTGTCTAGCTCCTGGCTGAATATTTCCTTATCTGTCTAGTTCCTATTTGAATATTTCCTTATCTGTCTAGCTCCTGGCTGAATATTTCCTTATCTGTCTAGCTCCTGGCTGAATATTTCCTTATCTGTCTAGCTCCTGGCTGAATATTTCCTTATCTGTCTAGCTCCTGGCTGAATATTTCCTTATCTGTCTAGTTCCTATTTGAATATTTCCTTATCTGTCTAGCTCCTGGCTGAATATTTCCTTATCTGTCTAGTTCCTGGCTGAATATTTCCTTATCTGTCTAGCTCCTGGCTGAATATTTCCTTATCTGTCTAGCTCCTACTGTAGGTGTGTTCTTGTGTCTTCCTCTCTGTAGGTGTAACAGTGAAAGTTCCCCTTAAGACAAACTGTCTAACCCATAAATCCTCTTCTTTTATCTCCCTCTTTCCAGGTGACAGCGACAGACGCGGACGGCGGCTCCTTCGGCTCCATCAGTTACTCTCTGGGGTCAGGCATAAACAGTGCTGTCCCCTCCCAGTTCTCTGTAGGGAAGGAGACAGGACAGATCTGTACCAACGTTGCTCTGGACAGGGACCAGGGACCAACCAGCTACGACTTTACTGTCACCGCCGTGGACGGGGTGAGTCTCCTACTGTATCTCTCCTTCCCTCTGCACTCTTCCCTCTATTTACCCTCCACTATCGATCTCTCCCTCCACCTTCCTCAACCTCTCCCTAACAAGTCCAGCAGTGGACGGGGTGAGTCTATTGTCTCCTCTAACTCTCCTCCTTTCTTCTCCCTCCCTCCACATCTCTCCACCCATCTCTCTCTCTACACCAACTCCTTAGCTATCTCTCCATCCTCCTCTCTCTCTACACCAACTCCTTAGCTATCTCTCCACCCGCCTCTCTCTCTAGACCAACTCCTTAGCTATCTCTCCATCCTCCTCTCTCTCTACACCAACTCCTTAGCTATCTCTCCACCCTCCTCTCTCTCTACACCAACTCCTTAGCTATCTCTCCACCCTCCTCTCTCTCTTGACCAACTCCTTAGCTATCTCTCCACCCTCCTCTCTCTCTAGACCAACTCCTTAGCTATCTCTCCACCCTCCTCTCTCTCTTGACCAACTCCTTAGCTATCTCTCCACCCTCCTCTCTCTCTAGACCAACTCCTTAGCTATCTCTCCACCCTCCTCTCTCGCTCTAGACCAACTCCTTAGCTATCTCTCCATCCTCCTCTCTCTCTAGACCAACTCCTTAGCTATCTCTCCACCCTCCTCTCTCTCTAGACCAACTCCTTAGCTATCTCTCCATCCTCCTCTCTCTCTACACCAACTCCTTAGCTATCTCTCCACCCTCCCCTCTCTCTAGACCAACTCCTTAGCTATCTCTCCACCCTCCTCTCTCTCTAGACCAACTCCTTAGCTATCTCTCCACCCTCCTCTCTCTCTAGACCAACTCCTTAGCTATCTCTCCACCCTCCTCTCTCTCTAGACCAACTCCTTAGCTATCTCTCCACCCTCCTCTCTCTCTAGACCAACTCCTTAGCTATCTCTCCACCCTCCTCTCTCTCTAGACCAACTCCTTAGCTATCTCTCCATCCTCCTCTCTCTCTAGACCAACTCCTTAGCTATCTCTCCACCCTCCTCTCTCTCTAGACCAACTCCTTAGCTATCTCTCCATCCTCCTCTCTCTCTAGACCAACTCCTTAGCTATCTCTCCATCCTCCTCTCTCTCTAGACCAACTCCTTAGCTATCTCTCCATCCTCCTCTCTCTCTAGACCAACTCCTTAGCTATCTCTCCATCCTCCTCTCTCTCTAGACCAACTCCTTAGCTATCTCTCCATCCTCCTCTCTCTCTAGACCAACTCCTTAGCTATCTCTCCACCCTCCTCTCTCTCTAGACCAACTCCTTAGCTATCTCTCCATCCTCCTCTCTCTCTAGACCAACTCCTTAGCTATCTCTCCATCCTCCTCTCTCTCTAGACCAACTCCTTAGCTATCTCTCCATCCTCCTCTCTCTCTAGACCAACTCCTTAGCTATCTCTCCACCCTCCTCTCTCTCTCTAGACCAACTCCTTAGCTATCTCTCCACCCTCCTCTCTCTCTAGACCAACTCCTTAGCTATCTCTCCACCCTCCTCTCTCTCTAGACCAACTCCTTAGCTATCTCTCCATCCTCCTCTCTCTCTAGACCAACTCCTTAGCTATCTCTCCATCCTCCTCTCTCTCTAGACCAACTCCTTAGCTATCTCTCCACCCTCCTCTCTCTCTAGACCAACTCCTTAGCTATCTCTCCATCCTCCTCTCTCTCTAGACCAACTCCTTAGCTATCTCTCCATCCTCCTCTCTCTCTAGACCAACTCTTTAGCTATCTCTCCACCCTCCTCTCTCTCTAGACCAACTCCTTAGCTATCTCTCCATCCTCCTCTCTCTCTAGACCAACTCCTTAGCTATCTCTCCATCCTCCTCTCTCTCTACACCAACTCCTTAGCTATCTCTCCACCCTCCTCTCTCGCTCTAGACCAACTCCTTAGCTATCTCTCCACCCTCCTCTCTCTCTAGACCAACTCCTTAGCTATCTCTCCATCCTCCTCTCTCTCTAGACCAACTCCTTAGCTATCTCTCCATCCTCCTCTCTCTCTAGACCAACTCCTTAGCTATCTCTCCATCCTCCTCTCTCTCTAGACCAACTCCTTAGCTATCTCTCCATCCTCCTCTCTCTCTAGACCAACTCCTTAGCTATCTATCCATCCTCTCTCTCTAGACCAACTCCTTAGCTATCTCTCCATCCTCTCTCTCTAGACCAACTCCTTAGCTATCTCTCCATCCTCCTCTCTCTCTAGACCAACTCCTTAGCTATCTCTCCATCCTCCTCTCTCTCTAGACCAACTCCTTAGCTATCTCTCCATCCGCCTCTCTCTCTAGACCAACTCCTTAGCTATCTCTCCATCCTCTCTCTCTAGACCAACTCCTTAGCTATCTCTCCATCCTCCTCTCTCTCTAGACCAACTCCTTAGCTATCTCTCCATCCTCCTCTCTCTCTAGACCAACTCCTTAGCTATCTCTCCATCCTCCTCTCTCTCTAGACCAACTCCTTAGCTATCTCTCCATCCTCTCTCTCTAGACCAACTCTTTAGCTATCTCTCCATCCTCCTCTCTCTCTAGACCAACTCCTTAGCTATCTCTCCATCCTCCTCTCTCTCTAGACCAACTCCTTAGCTATCTCTCCATCCTCTCTCTCTAGACCAACTCCTTAGCTATCTCTCCACCCTCCTCTCTCTCTAGACCAACTCCTTAGCTATCTCTCCACCCTCCTCTCTCTCTAGACCAACTCCTTAGCTATCTCTCCATCCTCCTCTCTCTCTAGACCAACTCCTTAGCTATCTCTCCACCCTCCTCTCTCTCTAGACCAACTCCTTAGCTATCTCTCCACCCTCCTCTCTCTCTAGACCAACTCCTTAGCTATCTCTCCAACCTCCTCTCTCTCTAGACCAACTCCTTAGCTATCTCTCCACCCTCCTCTCTCTCTAGACCAACTCCTTAGCTATCTCTCCATCCTCTCTCTCTAGACCAACTCCTTAGCTATCTCTCCATCCTCTCTCTCTAGACCAACTCCTTAGCTATCTCTCCACCCTCCTCTCTCTCTAGACCAACTCCTTAGCTATCTCTCCATCCTCTCTCTCTAGACCAACTCCTTAGCTATCTCTCCACCCTCCTCTCTCTCTAGACCAACTCCTTAGCTATCTCTCCATCCTCTCTCTCTAGACCAACTCCTTAGCTATCTCTCCATCCTCTCTCTCTAGACCAACTCCTTAGCTATCTCTCCATCCTCTCTCTCTAGACCAACTCCTTAGCTATCTCTCCATCCTCTCTCTCTAGACCAACTCCTTAGCTATCTCTCCACCCTCCTCTCTCTCTAGACCAACTCCTTAGCTATCTCTCCATCCTCTCTCTCTAGACCAACTCCTTAGCTATCTCTCCATCCTCCTCTCTCTCTAGACCAACTCCTTAGCTATCTCTCCACCCTCCTCTCTCTCTAGACCAACTCCTTAGCTATCTCTCCATCCTCCTCCAATGACTACATCCCAAATGGCACCGTATTCCCTACATAGTCAATTCCCTTTGACCAGAGCCCTATGGAATAGAGTGCCATTTGGCACATAGTCTAATATCTCCCTGTGAGCACATTAAACCCCTGACAGTGATCTCTTAAAGCAGTGTTTATCACAGTGTTTTCCACAGCAGGGCTAAAAGAAGAAAAACTCCAGCACCCTGGTAATATTGATGCTTCCAACAATTGAATGGATCTTTTTAACCGACATTTCACAGCAGGGTTCACAGCAGACATATAGCTAGCAGAACCCTGGCTATTAGACGCAGCTATAGAGCCAGAGCCAGGATAGCTAGTAGAGAGGGGAGCAGCTCCCCAGCCAGGCAGAGCAGAACACAGCAGAGCAGAAAGTATTTCATTAGTGCAGACAAATAAAATAGTCTTTCTGGCAGGGCTGTGCTGTGAATGACTCTCCCTGGTAGGGCTGTGCTGTGAATGACTCTTTCTGGCAGGGCTGTGCTGTGAATGACTCTCCCTGGTAGGGCTGTGCTGTGAATGACTCTCCCTGGTAGGGCTGTGCTGTGAATGACTCTCCCTGGTAGGGCTGTGCTGTGAATGACTCTCTCTGGTAGGGTTGTGCTGTGAATGACTCTCCCTGGTAGGGTTGTGCTGTGAATGACTCTCTCTTGTAGGGTTGTGCTGTGAATGACTCTCCCTGGTAGGGTTGTGCTGTGAATGACTCTCCCTGGTAGGGCTGTACTGTGAATGACTCTCTCTGGTAGGGCTGTACTGTGAATGACTCTCCCTGGTAGGGCTGTGCTGTGAATGACTCTCCCTGGTAGGGCTGTGCTGTGAATGACTCTCTCTGGTAGGGTTGTGCTGTGAATGACTCTCCCTGGTAGGGTTGTGCTGTGAATGACTCTCTCTGGTAGGGTTGTGCTGTGAATGACTCTCTCTGGTAGGGCTGTACTGTGAATGACTCTCTCTGGTAGGGCTGTACTGTGAATGACTCTCCCTGGTAGGGTTGTGCTGTGAATGACTCTCCCTGGTAGGGCTGTGCTGTGAATGACTCTCCCTGGTAGGGCTGTGCTGTGAATGACTCTCTCTGGTAGGGTTGTGCTGTGAATGACTCTCTCTGGTAGGGTTGTGCTGTGAATGACTCTCCCTGGTAGGGTTGTGCTGTGAATGACTCTCTCTGGTAGGGTTGTACTGTGAATGACTCTCCCTGGTAGGGCTGTACTGTGAATGACTCTCCCTGGTAGGGCTGTGCTATGAATGACTCTCACTGGTAGGGCTGTGCTGTGAATGACTCTCCCTGGCAGGGCTGTGCTGTGAATGAGTTTCCCTGATAGGACTATGCTGTGAATGAGTTTCCCTGGCAGGACTATGCTGTGAATGAGTTTCCCTAGCAGGACTGTGCTGTGAATGAGTTTCCCTGATAGGACTATGCTGTATCGGCACACGCCAAATCCTACTTGAAAGTAAAAGGGTAGAAATGGAAGGAAATCACTGCAGTCATGGTAAAATAATCAGAGAAGAGAGGGAGAGAGAGACAGACAGAGAGAGGGGATAGAGAAAGAGAGAGAGAGAGAGACAGAGAGAGGTTATAGAGAAAGAGAGAGAGACAGACAGAGAGAGGGGGTAGAGAAAGAGAGAGAGACAGACAGAGAGAGGGGGTAGAGAAAGAGAGAGAGAGAGAGAGAGAGAGAGAGAGAGAGAGAGAGAGAGAGAGAGAGAGAGAGAAAAGCCTCCAACGTCAGGCAGGCAGGCAGGCAGGCAGACAGACAGATAGACAGACACAGACAGAAACGCAGAGAGACACAATCAGACACGCAGTCAGACAGACAGGAACGCAGACAGACAGACAGACAGACAGACAGACAGACAGACAGACAGACAGACAGACAGACAGACAGACAGACAGACAGACAGGCAGACAGGCAGGCAGGCAGGCAGGCAGGCAGACAGACAGACAGACAGAAACGCAGACAGACACAATCAGACACGCAGTCAGACAGACAGACAACGCAGGCAGGCAGTAAGTCAGACACAGACAGACATGCAGACAGTGAGGCAGACAGACATACAGTCAGGCAGTTAGGCAGGTAGACAGGCAAGCAGATGGACAGATAGACAGACAGGCATGCAAGGAGACAGGCAGGCAGCAGTAATATTTAATAAGTTGGACCGCTGCTCCCTCCTCCTCCCTCTCACTAGTCCGGCCAAATGAAAAGCTCTGTATGCTGTTCAGAACAAGCCGCCAGGGAAACAGAGCTCTATGCTCTGTGGCGGCGGTAGCGAGCCCTCTCACCCCACACAGAACCTGACAGATTGCTGTTTCCCTGGGGAAGCTATCAATCCGTATCCCTCCACCAACCTGCCAGGACTAGATTCTAGAGTCTGACGTTTTTAACAGGGTTCCTGCTGATTTTAACCTGCTCTATTAATGTGGTCTAACTCTTTTTTTCTTTTTTTCTACCACTTTGTCCTGCTGATATTCAACAGCATGTGAAGTCTAGTAGAACAGAGGGCTTTTTGTCCTTAGAAGTGGTGCAAACCCAACACCTAACTCACTTCAGCTGGGCTTTGATATAAAGGGGGAAAGGTGCTCAGCTTAACTGAGGCACATTGAAATCAAAAACATTCCTACCCCAGGACACTGTGGTGACCTTTCCAGAAAATTCACCAACATCAACAAACCAACACAGAATGGCACTGACACATCTAACACATTCCAATGAGCGTTGTCTTTTAGATTCATTGATAGATTTTCCTTTCTGTTTCCCTGCAGGGCGGTCTGAATTCCATGGCCTATGTCAGGGTTGACCTGCTGGACATCAACGACAACAGACCAGTCTTCTACCCTGTGAGCTACGCCGTCAGCCTCAGCTCCCAGAGTGCACCTGGCACTTCTGTCGTCAAGGTTACGGCCCTTGACCCCGACACTGGGGAGAACGGGAGGGTCACGTACCAAACCGTCCCCAGGGGCAACTCCCCCTTCTTCACCCTCAACAAAGACACAGGTTGGTGTTTTTACTGTAATACAGCTTTAACTATGAACAAAAATCAACAGGTTGGTGTTTTACTGTAATACAGCTTTAATTATGAACAAAAATAAACAGGTTGGTGTTTTTACTGTAATACAGCTTTAACTATGAACAAAAATAAACAGGTTGGCGTTTTACTGTAATACAGCTTTAACTATGAACAAAAATAAACAGGTTGGCGTTTTACTGTAATACAGCTTTAACTATGAACAAAAATAAACAGGTTGGCATTTTACTGTAATACAGCTTTAACTATGAACAAAAATAAACAGGTTGGCGTTTTACTGTAATACAGCTTTAACTATGAACAAAATTTAACAGGTTGGCGTTTTACTGTAATACAGCTTTAACTATGAACAAAAATAAACAGGTTGGTGCTTTTTTTGTATTTTAGTATTTTTTTTTACTTTACCCTTTTTTCCCCTCAATTTCATAGTAGTTTGGTGGTTACAGTAGTTACAGTCTTGTCTCATCGTTGCAACTCCCGTACCTACTCGGGAGAGGCGAAGGTCAAGAGCCGTGCGTCCTCAGAAACACAATCCAACCAAGCCGCACTGCTTCTTGACACAATGCCCACTTAACCCGGAAGCCAGCAGCACCAATGTGTCGGAGGAAACACCGTACACCTGGCGACCGCGTCAGCGTGCACTGCGCCCGGCCCGCCACAGGAGTTGCTAGTGCGCGATGGGACAAGGACATCCCTGCTGGCCAAACACTCCCCTAACCCGGACGACGTTGTGTGTACAGTATGTGTGTGTCCGTCCTCATGTCTCTGTGTGTGTACTTTGAGCTGTGTCTGACCTTGACCACTGTGTTTTGTGTCCTTCCTCCACCAGGTGTGATCTCCCTGTCCCGGTCGCTGCACGGCAAGGCCAACACGGTGATCCCCATGGTGGTTTCAGCCCAGGACGGAGGGGGTCTGGCAGCACTGGTCAACGCCCGGGTCAACATCAGTGTGGTGGCAGGCCTGGTGGCGCCCCCTGTGTTCGAACACAGCCAGTACAGCTTCACTGTGTCTGAAGACGTACTGCGAGGGACTGAGGTTGGCATCGTAAAGGCCATCGGTAAGAACGGTGGGTGTGACTTGGAATTGGAACTTATGATTGGTTAAGGACTGCTAACATCTGTTTAAAAGCATGCGTGTGTGTGGGGGGGGTGTATGTGTGTGTGTGGGGGGGTGTATGTGTGTGTGTTTGGGGGGGTATGTGTGTGTGTTTGGGGGGGTATGTGTGTGTGGGGGGGGGGGGGGTGTATGTGTGTGTGTGTGTGGGGGGGTGTATGTGTGTGTGTGTGTGGGGGGGAGTATGTGTGTGTGTGTGGGGGGGTGTATGTGTGTGTGTTTGGGGGGGGGGTATGTGTGTGTGTGGTGGGGAGTATGTGTGTGTGTGTGTGTGGGGGGGGGGGGTGTGTGTGGGGGGGGTATGTGTGTGTGAGGGGGTATTTGTGTGTGGGGGGGGGGGGGGTGTGGGGGGTGTGTGTGTGTGGGGGGTATTTGTGTGTGGGGGGGGTATGTGTGTGTGGGGGGGTATGTGTGTGGTGTGTGTGTGTGTGTGTAGGGGTGTATGTGTGTGTGGGGGGTGTGTGTGTGGGGGGGTATGTGTATGGGGGGTGGGGGGTGGGGTATGTGTGTGGGGGGGGGGGGGGGTGTATGTGCTGAAAGTACTCACTGGGGTGATCTGTGCTCCCTGTACCAATTGTTCACATAGGCAGCCAGCCACTGTACACACCTTGTTTAGAAATCACATTAATCACAAATTCCATCCCAGCACATTGTTTTTATAATCATTACTTTGGATATTTAGTGCTCTGTCATAGTGTAAAAGACTTGACTAATGACTGAGGGGGAGTATATTGTAACTGAAGTGGTCTCTGCCTGGTCTGGTCCTGGTCTCCTCATCTGCAGTGGCTCTGGATCTTGTCAACTCGCTTCAAAAGATACAAATAAACTCCCACACACAATTGCATCTGTATTCACTGTCACGAACCGGCTCGAAGTTCGTAACAAAAAGGGAGACAACGTGGAGATAAGGAATAACAAAATATATTTATTAACTAAAGTAAACTATATACAATTAACAATGGTGTGTGTAGTCAGTAATGTAAGGGAGTGGTTGCGTGCATAAATGTGCTAATGAGGGGTGTTGAAATAAACAAAACAGCCACAACCAAAATCTATCAGTGTGTCTGCATGGAGAGCGTCTCCCCAATGAATGGGGAAGAGGCCAGGTGTATCCCATTTCGCTGACGATCCTCCCGGCTCCGCCCACCGACATCCTATTAAGGAAAACAAGAGCAAAGAGAAAGAATTCGGCAGACAGAGTGGGAGGATCGTCACCCCCATAAAACCAGGGACCAACAAGGACCCCGGAACACCATACCAGTCACACAAACAAATTGACCCAGCCTCTGAGTCCCAAATTGACGAGGGGGTACATGTTCACACTTCCACTTGCCCCAGCCAACCTCATCCTCCCCAGACCTCAGCAACCTTTGTTGTGTTCAGCGATCTTCAACAGCTGCTCTTTAGTACATAATTATAACAGTTCCTCTGATGGAAAGCGAATGAACTCGTCTACATTAGATGTCATAGTCAGAAGTAAATAATAAAAAATAATCTTGCTCTTCCCCTCTGCTGAGCAGACCAGACCGGACCACAAGATAAATGACAATCACACTGGGCACCACAGGAGAGAGATGAGATATAAATGGAGCTTCCCCAAAACCTACAGTAACTCAACCCTAGTCTTCGTGCAGATTTGCGGTGGGTAATTACGCACTGTAGCCTGCTGGCAAGGAAATGTACCACCTAGCACGCTGGCAGATTCCCCAAGCCACGGATGTGCCCCCGAGACAACTGCTCAGTCCAGACACCACACAAAAATAACAAAATAACCATGCCCAACGTATTCCAAAGTGAATCACGTCGCTAAGCCTAACAGGGGAAAAAGAAAGGCTTTAGCTCCAGGTAGCAAGTGTCCCTACCCTACCCAAATCTCCCACTGAGGTACACAGCCGACTGTACTCACCTCAGACCGATGTCCCAACAGCGAGTAGAGCAAGAGTCTCCAGCCTGGGCAGGGGCCTGGAAACTAACCAATGTACTCTCTCCAACGCAGCACACAACCAACTATCCACTGCAGTGGCAAGTTTACCAAACAAACAAAAGAACCAGTACTGGACAACAAACATTACAACTCAAACAAGCTGTAACAAAAGATGCAAACAAAGCACCTACAGAGTTTAACATTAACTCCATGTTTTCTCCCAAACACAACACCTTCAACATCCCAGACGAGCCTCCACTTGTCACGAACCGGCTCGAAGTTCGTAACAAAAAGGGAGACAACGTGGAGATAAGGAATAACAAAATATATTTATTAACTAAAGTAAACTATATACAATTAACAATGGTGTGTGTAGTCAGTAATGTAAGGGAGTGGTTGCGTGCATAAATGTGCTAATGAGGGGTGTTGAAATAAACAAAACAGCCACAACCAAAATCTATCAGTGTGTCTGCATGGAGAGAGTCTCCCCAATGAATGGGGAAGAGGCCAGGTGTGTCCCATTTCGCTGACGACCCTCCCGGCTCCGCCCACCGACATCCTATTAAGGAAAACAAGAGCAAAGAGAAAGAATTCGGCAGACAGAGTGGGAGGATCGTCACATCACACACATGCACTAACTCACGCACACACCCACACAGATATACACTCATACACATACATTCATGCTACTATACACACACATCACAACTGCTACTACCAGACTCTTATTATGATTGCTAAATACTGCACAAATTAAACACTTGCCCCCCAATCCCTCCTTCTGCAATACACGTGTAGCTATTGGACTATAAATTGTGCTTTCCCACATTATACTTTTATTATAATTTTTTTAAACCCCTTTTTCTCCCCAATTTCGTGGTATCCAATTGGTAGTTACAGTCTTGTCTCATCGTTGCAACTCCCGTACGGACTCGGGAGAGGCGAAGGTCGAGTGCTGTGCGTCCTCCGAAACACAACCCAGCCAAGCCGCACTGCTTCTTGACACAATGCCCACTTAACCCGGAAGCCAGCCACACCAATGTGTCGGAGGAAACACCGTACACCTGGCGACCGTGTCAGCGTACACTGCGCCCGGCCCGCCACAGGAGTCGCTAGTGCGCGATGGGACAAGGACATCCCTGCCGGCCAAACCCTCACCTAATCCAAACAAAGCTGGGCCAATTGTGCACCGCCCCATGGGTCTCCCGGTCGCGCCCGGCTGTGACAGAGCCTGGACTTAAACCCAGAATCTCTGGTGGCACAGCTAGCACTGCGATGCAGTGCCTTAGACCACAGCAGCACTCAGGAGGTGTTGTTGCATTGTTGAGAAGGAACCTGCAAGTAAGCATTTCGTTGGACAGTGTATACCATGTGTATCCTGTACATACAGGATAATAATAATATATTTAACTTGAAACTTCCCCTGTCTGTTCCCCAGGCGTCCCCAGTAAGGACATTCTGTACAGCATCTCCTCTGGAGACCCTGCTGGCTACTTCACCGTGGACCCAGAGAGCGGAGCCCTGCGGACCAGCCTTCCCCTGGACCACGAGGCCCAGCCTTCTCTAACCCTGGAGCTCCAGGCTCGTAGCGGCAGCCCCCCTGCCTTCGGTCAGACCCACGTTCACATCACAATCCAGGACATCAACGACAACACTCCTGTCTTCCTGCCCTCCTCTTCTGAGTCTCTCCTCCTCCCGGAGCACACAGAGATGGGTACCATGGTCTACCGCGTCCAGGCCCAAGACCGGGACTCCGGTATCAATGGCCAGGTGACCTTTGACCTTTCCTCCACCGCGACCTCAAGCGGAGGTCAAAGAACCTTTTCCATGGAGCGCAGCACGGGGGAGATCCGGCTGGTTGGCGAGCTGTCGTACGACGTAACGCCGCGCTATGACCTGACGGTGACAGCTAAAGATGGTGGCGCTCCCCAGCTGAGCTCTACCATGATGCTTGTGGTGCACGTCCAGGCGGAGAACGACCACGGTCCCGTGTTCGACACCCTGACCTATCGCGTGGAGCTGAGGGAGAACACGCCGCTCAGCACACGCTTCCTACAGGTATGTTCAGTAGATTGTTTAACTAACTGTCAACAACATTTCAACTAACTATTCCTAACCGTAACCCCAGCAAGCTGTTATGTATCAACAGAGTTGCAGTCGATAGGTTGTTGATAGTCTGAGTATCTGTAGATCGTCTACCGGGGACTATCCAAATAATGTGCAAACCTTTATCGTCACCAAGAGGAAAACTGTCTTGGAAACAATTCTGCTGTATATAAGAAAAGGATATTGAGGGCAGGTATCCCAGACCCTGACTATAGTAATCCTATTCTGGAATAGAAACATTTACAATTTCCATTGAAATAGTTTTGTTGTC
This sequence comes from Salvelinus namaycush, assembly GCF_016432855.1. NCBI lineage: Eukaryota > Metazoa > Chordata > Actinopteri > Salmoniformes > Salmonidae > Salvelinus > Salvelinus namaycush. The sequence continues at coordinate 27,662,730 of NC_052329.1, forward strand.
CAAAATAGGCTTCATCTGTATCCGGGAAACCGTACCAATATCAAATCAAATTTATATATCAAATCAGATTTATTTATATATCCCTTCTTACATCAGCTGATATCTCAAAGTGCTGTACAGAAACCCAGCCTAAAACCCCAAACAGCAAGCAATACAGGTGTAGAAGCACGGTGGCTAGTAAAAACTCCCTAGAAAGGCCAAAACCTAGGAAGAAACCTAGAGAGGAACCAAGCTATGAGGGGTGGCCAGTCCTCTTCTGGCTGTGCCGGGTGGAGATTATAACAGAACATGGCCAAGATGTTCATATGTTCATAAATGACCAGCATGGTCAAATAATAATAATCACAGTAGTTGTCGAGGGTGCAACAAGTCAGCACCTCAGGAGTAAATGTCAGTTGGCTTTTCATAGCCGATCATTGAGAGTATCTCTACTGCTCCTGCTGTCGCTAGAGAGTTGAAAACAGCAGGTCTGGGACAGGTAGCACGTCTGGTGAACAGGTCAGGGTTCCATAGCCGCAGGCAGAACAGTTGAAACTGGAGCAGCAGCACGGCCAGGTGGACTGGGGACAGCAAGGAGTCGTCATGCCAGGTAGTCCTGAGGCATGGTCCTAGGGCCCAGGTCCTCCGAGAGAGAGAAAGAAAGGAAGAGAGAAAGAGAGAATTAGAGAGAGCATACTTAAATTCACACAGGACACCGGATAAGACAGTAGAAATACTCCAGAAATAACAGACTGACCCTAGCCCCCCGACACATAAACTACTGCAGCATAAATACTGGAGGCTGAGACAGGAGGGGTCAGGAGACACTGTGGCCCCATCCGATGATACCCCCGGACAGGGCCAAACAGGCAGGATATAACCCCACCCACTTTGCCAAAGCACAGCCCCCACACCACTAGAGGGATAACTTTAACCACCAACTTACCATCCTGAGACAAGGCCGAGTATAGCCCACAAAGATCTCCGCCACGGCACAACCCAAGGGGGGACGCCAACCCAGAAAGGAAGACCACGTCAGTGACTCGACCCACTCAAGTGATGCACCCCTCCTAGGGACGGCATGGAAGAGCACCAGTAAGCCAGTGACTCAGCCCCTGTAATAGGGTTAGAGGCAGAGAATCCCAGTGGAGAGAGGGGAACCGGCCAGGCAGAGACAGCAAGGGCGGTCCGTTGCTCCAGAGCCTTTCCGTTCACCTTCACAGTCCTGGGCCAGACTACACTCAATCATATGACCTACTGAAGAGATGAGTCTTCAGTAAAGACTTAAAGGTTGAGATCGAGTCTGCGTCTCTCACATGGGTAGGCAGACCATTACATAAAAATGGAGCTCTATAGGAGAAAGCCCTCCTCCAGCTGTTTGCTTAGAAATTCTAGGGACAATTAGGAGGCCTGCGTCTTGTGACCGTAGCGTACGTGTAGGTATGTACGGCAGGACCAAATCGGAAAGATAGATAGGAGCAAGCCCATGTAATGCTTTGTAGGTTAGCAGTAAAACCTTGAAATCAGCCCTTGCCTTAACAGGAAGCCAGTGTAGGGAGGCTAGCACTGGAGTAATATGATCAAATTGTTTGGTTCTAGTCAGGATTCTAGCAGCTGTATTTAGCACTAACTGAAGTTTATTTAGTGCTTTATCCGGGTAGCCGGAAAGTAGAGCATTGCAGTAGTCTAACCTAGAAGTAACAAAAGCATGGATGAATTTTTCTGCATCATTGTTGTGCAGAAAGTTTCTGATTTTTGCAATGTTATGTAGATGGAAAAAAGCTGTCGTTGAAACAGTGTTGATATGTTCGTCAAAAGAGAGATCAGGGTCCAGAGTAATGCCGAGGTCCTTCACAGTTTTATTTGAGACGACTGTACAACCATCAAGATTAATTTTTAGATTCAACAGAAGATCTCTTTGTTTCTTGGGACCTAAAACAAGCATCTCTGTTTTGTCCGAGTTTAAAAGTAGAAAGTTTGCAGCCATCCACTTCCTTATGTCTGAAACACAAGCTTCTAGCGAGGGCAATTTTGGGGCTTCACCATGTTTCATTGAAATGTGCAGCTGTGTGTCAACCGCATAGCAGTGAAAGTTAACATTATGTTTTCGAATGACATCCCCAGGAGGTAAAATATATAGTGAAAACAATAGTGGTCCTAAAACGGAACCTTGAGGAACACCGAAAATTACAGTTGATTTGTCAGAGGACAAACCATTCCCAGAGACAAACTTATGTCTTTCCGACAGATAAGATCTAAACCAATATCTGCTACACTTCATGTATACTGTTCATCTACAGGTTGAAAGGGGAACAGTGTCTTGGACATATTTTGCTGTATATAACAATAGACATAATATCTCACATATCAAACAGAACAGTTAGTTCTCTGATGTTTTGGCTGTATATGTATTTCTGATTAAGAGCTTAATTCATCCATCTACAGGTGCGAGCTCTGAGCCGGGACACCGCGGGTTCAGGGTCCTCCTCTCCACTGGCATTCCACCTGAGACCTGACGGAGACGCAGCAGGGTTTGGCATCGCAGTAGACAGCGGCTGGCTGTTTGTGAAGAGCGCCCTGGACAGAGAGGTGAAGGACATGTGACAGGAAGATATATAAACCTTTCCAGACCCGCACACTGAATGCTCCTTTAAGCCACTTTGATTGACATCGATCATGTAGATCTCATTCATGTTGATTAGATCTCTTTAGAGACCTGAAAACATCTGACTAACTTTCATTTATAATGTAATGTCCCTTTGATGTGCGTCCATGACCTTTGCCCAGGTGAAGGACATGTACATGTTGATGGTTCTGGCCACGGCGGGCCACGGGCAGCTGAAGAAGACGGGCAGTGCCACGGTGAGGGTGTCGGTGACCGATGAGAATGACAACTCTCCCCGTCTGATCCAGGCGAGGGCTTTCCTGGCCGTGAGAGAGAACCTTCCGGCGGGTTCAGGGTTCGGACGGGTGTTGGCTACGGACCGCGACACGGGCCTCAACGGCAGGCTCAGTTACAGACTCCTACACCCAGACAGACACTTCCAGATCAACTCACACACAGGTAGTTCAAAGACTGGTTAATGAATGGAATAAAAAAAGATACACTGAGTGTACAAAACATTAAGAACACCTTCCTAATATTGAGTTACACACCTCCTTTCCCCCCTTTTGCCCTCAGAACAGCCTCAATTCGTCGGGGCATGGACTCTACAAGGTATCGAAAGTGTTCCACAGGGATGCTGGCCCATGTTGACTCCAATGCGTCCCACTGTTGTGTCAAGTTGGGTGGATGTCCTTTGGGTGGTGGACTATTCTTGATACACACGGGAAACTGTTGAGCATGAAAAACCCAGCAGCGCTGCAGTTCTTGATAAAAACCGGTGCGCCTGGCACCTACAACCATACCCCATTCAATGGCACTTTGTCTTGCTCATTCACCCTCTGAATGGCACACATACACAATCCATGTTTCAATTATCTCAAGGCTTAACAATCCTTCTTTAACCTGCCTCCTCCCCTTCATCTACACTGATTGAAGTGGATTTAACAAGTGACATCAATAAGGGATCATAGCTTTCACCTGATCACCTGGTCAATCTATGTCATGGAAGAGCAGGTGTTCCTAATGTTTTGTACACTCAGTGTTTAACACCTTTATATTTACCACAGGCACTTCAGATGTGGCATTCAGAATCTCCTACTGCAGACCCCTGGCTTGTACCTGGCCTGTCTGTTCTCTGTGATAGTAAATCAGGTTATCTGCAGTGTTGAGTGTCCTGCTGGGCCCTAATTGGCCTGCTGTGACTGTGGGACTGTGTGTAGCTGCTCGCCAGGGGCTGATCATTCTAACCTCCACTGCAGCTGTTCAGGTTCCTGCCATGCCTTTGTGTGTGTATGTGTGCGTGTGTGTATGTTTGTGGGTGCGTGTGTGCATGTGTGTGTGTGTGTTTGTGTGTGATCAAAGACTACTGTCTCTCCCTTTAATTTCTCATCATTACTCCTCTCCTTCCTATCTCTCTCTCTCTCTCTGTCCCTCCTCCATCCCTGTGTCCTCTCCCTCTCTCCCTCAGGTGAGATCAGTACCCGTGTAGGTCTGGACAGGGAGCAGCAGAGTAGTTACCAGGTGTTGTTGGTGGTTCAGGATGGAGGTACTCCCCCACGCAGCGCTACAGGGACAGCCTTTATCACCATCCTGGATGAGAACGACAACACTCCCTCCTTCAGACACAGCCAGCCTGGCAGAGGACTGACCATGCAGGTAATACTGAGGCTGCCTCTCAAATGGCCCCCTATTCTATATATTATACATTACTTTTGACTAGGGCCCTTAGAGGATGGGATCTTACATGATATCTTAGTGGTCAGCGTTGAGAAGAAAACAAAGTCACCGTTTTATCTTATGATTTCCTTCTGTAGGTGATGGAGGGTCAGGCGTCAGGTCTACTGCTGGGGAAAGTACAGGCCAATGACCCTGATGAGGGAGAGAACGGCACTGTGTACTACTCCATGTCAGGTGAGAGAGGGATGGAAGGAGGGAGAGAGAGGGAGGGATTGTGTGTGAGTTATTGATTGAAGATTTAAAAAAATGTATGCTATTTTCTGCCGTTGAGTGATTATGTGAGGAATGCATTGTTTTCTTCTGGCATTGTTTCCAAAAAGACTCTGTAACAATTTATAGCTGCACTTCTCGCTCACTCTTTCTCTCTCTTTTTCTCCCTCCCTCCCTCCTCTACAGGCCCCAGAGCAGAGCGTTTCTCTCTGAACCCTACTACAGGTGAACTGCGTTCCTCCTCTCCTCTGAGTCGCTCTGACAGAGCTGAGTACAGCTTCACTGTGACCGCCACTGACCGAGGCCAGCCATCTCACAGCGCTACCTGTACACTACACATACAGGTAAGACCCCTACCTCCTAACCCCTACCCCCTACCTCCTTCCCTCTTACAGCGCTACCTGTACACTACACATACAGATGAGAGCCCTGCCTCAGATTGCTATCTCCTATGTCATATACCCTATCTCCTATCCCCTTCCACCTTCCTTCTCACTGATCTAGCTGTATCCTAATAATAAAGGTCAGAAAACTACTAGATCAACACCTATCTATCAAATATCCCACATTAAACTAAAGTATCGAGAAAAGTACTAAGTCAAACTTCCTCTTGATGTCTGGCTCCTCACAACAATGTTGTTCCAAATAGACATGTCAGGCTGAGTTCTGACAACCTTCCCTCCCTCCTTTCTCCTCCTCTGTGACTTTTTAAAAGGGGAATTTCTCTTTGAGTAAAAGATGGAAAACTAGGTATGAATCAAGTGCTCCCATCTGGCCCATGATGATCACCAGCTGTGATTGCTCTGATCAAGGCCATACTGAATGACTTCAACACTTTTAATACAGTAGCCCCGCTTCAATACAACACCACCTGGGATGTGCACCCACATAAAATACACCATTCAAGTTAATTTAATTAATATTTAATGTACAACTAAATAGTGACCGGCCAGGCCAGCACAATGGAAGGAACTCTGTAGCTGTAAATCCAATGTGCATCCCAAATGACACCCTATTCCCTGTATGGTGCACTTCTTTCGACCAGTGCCCTATGTAGGGAATGGGTGCCATTTGGAACGCATACCCAGAATCTTTAAGGTTCCAGGAAAATAGAAGGGTCTTGTAATGGCTGCAGTAAAACAGCTTCTCTGGGTTACTTTTTTCAAAAAATGTTTCCTTCCCTCATTTCTCCTGTTCTTCTGACGTAAGAATGTGAGTAATAATTAGTGTGTAATAGGATTAAACAGGGTTGTGTTGTTCTTGTCTGTTGACGCGTTTCTATCACGTCATCATTTCAGACCCTCACACCGTCCAAGACAAGTACAGCAGTAGGGAAAGGATATGATCTCACTAATTCTAACGCTTGGTGACGCTCAATTTGCCGCCTAATGTGGAGTTAATTCACACTTTGTCATATTATGTTTCATAAAGAGCATGGGCTGTTTAGTGACTGCCAACATAGTGGTGCTGTATAGTGTAACTGGTTTATCGAGGTATTGTAGGCTGTAATGAATTAAGCATCAACAAGGATTTGTTGAGAAGAAAAATGGATAAGCGCACAAAAATATTTTATTTTCCTTCCTCTCTCTCTCTCTCTCTCTCTCTCTCTCTCTCTCTCTCTCTCTCTCTCTCTCTCTCTCTCTCTCTCTCTCTCTCTCTCTCTCTCTCTCTCTCTCTCTCTCTCTCTCTCTCTCTCTCTCTCTCTCTCTCTCTCTCTCTCTCTCTCTCTCTCTCTCTCTCTCTCTCTCTCTCTCTCTCTCTCTCTCTCTCTCTCTCTCTCTCTCTCTCTCTCTCTCTCTCTCTCTCTCTCTCTCTCTCTCTCTCTGATATTTAAACCCTGTGACTCCATCCCCTGCTTAGAGCTGAACTGAAAAACAGGATTATTAGAACAATGTGTCATATGTGTAACTTCTGGTGCCTGTTTCCATACAAAGGGAGCGATGCGTCAAAGCCGCGGTCTTTCATGTTCTTCTGATTGGTCATCAAGGGAGGTGTAAAAACTCAGTACTGTAGACGACCGAGTCCTGCCTGCTGCAGCGAGATCTGAAAGATCACTAAAATGTCCTTTTCTGATTATTATTACTTGTATCCTTTATTATTTTTCCTGGCAGTGACATGCCTATCTGTTTAAATGTGATTAGCGCTAGCAGTTTGTAAAAAAAACTCTTCAAACGATCAGTTTCTTTTATTCCTAATGAGGAAATAGAGTGGGTTGGTTGAAATCTGTTTCTGGTTCACAGCGTCCCGTTTAATATTTGGATTCTTTAGCGTTGTATTGGAAAATGTAGCTCCAACTGCCACTAGGCATGTATAATGGTCATTATTAGGCACATACAGTGCATTCAGAAAGTATTCAGACCCCTTGAATTTTTCCACTTTGTTACGTTACAGCCTTATTCTAAAATAAATTAAATCATTTTTTTACCTCACCAATTTACACATAATGACAAAGCAAAACAGGTTTTTAGAAATGTTTGCAAAAATACCTTATTTATATAAGAATTCAGACCCTTTGCTATGAGACTCGAAATTGAGCTCAGATGCATCCTGATTCCATTGATCATCCTTGAGATGTTTCTACAACTTGATTGGAGTCCACCTGTGGTAAATTCAATTGATTGGACATGATTTGGAAAGGCACACACCTGTCTATATGAGGTCCCACAGTTGACAGCTCCGAGACAGGATTGTGTCGAGGCACAGATCTGGGGAAGGATACCAAAAAATGTCTGCAGCATTGAAGGTCCCCAAGAACACAGTGGCCTCAATCATTCTTAAATGGAAGAAGTTTGGAACCAAGACTCAAGACTCTTCCTAGAGTTGGCCGCCCGGGCCAAACTGAGCAATCGTGGGAGAAGGGCCTTAGTCAAGGAGGTGACCAAGAACCCGATGTTCACTCTGACAGAGCTCCAGAGTTCCTCTGTGGAGATAGGAGAACCTACAGAAGGACAACCATCTCTGAAGCAGTCCACCAATCAGGCCTTTATGGTAGAGTAGCCAGACGGAAGCCACTCCTCAGTAAAAGGCACATGACAGCCCGCTTGGAGTTTGCCAAAAGTCACCTAAAGGACTCTCAGACCATGAGAAACAAGATTCTCTGCTCTGATGAAACCCAAGATTGAACTCCTTGGCCTGAATGCCAGCACGTCTGGAGGAAACCTGGCACCATCCCTACGGTGAAGCATGGTGGTGGCAGCATCATGCTGTGGGGATGTTTTTCAGCAGCAAGGACTTGGAGACTAGTCAGCATCGAGGGAAAGATGAACGGAGCAAAGTACACAAAGATCTTTGATGAAAATCTGCCTCAGAGCGCTTAGGACCCCAGACTGGGGTGAAGGTTCACCTTCCAACAGGACAACGACCCTAAGCACACAGTTAAGACAACGCAGGTGTGGCACTGGGACAAGTCTCTGAATGTCCTTGAGTGGCCCATCCAAATATCTCTGGGAAGACCTGAAAATAGCTGTGCAGTGACGCTCCCCATCCAACATGACAGAGCTTGAGAGGATCTGCAGAGAAGAATGGGATAAACTCCCCAAATTCAGGTGTGCCAAGCTTGTAGCATCATACCCAAGAAGAATCAAGGCTGTAATCGCTGCCAAATGTGCTTCAACAAAGTACTGAGTAAAGGGTGTGAATACTTACAGTATGTAAAAGTGATATTTCAGTTTTATTTTATTTCTAAATTTGCAAAAAAATCTAAAAACCTGTTTTTTCTTTGCCATTATGGGTTATTGTGTGTAGATTGATGAGGGGGATTTTTTTTTTTAAATCAATTTTATATTAAGGCTGTAACGTAACAAAATGTGGAAAAAGTGAAGGGGTCTGAATACTTTCCGAATGCCCTGTAGCATGAGTCTGCTGCCTGTTGATATTCAGCTATCTTGCTAAATGGATTATCATTAACTGTCAGGATATTCATAGTTGCTAATAATGTCCCTCAACAGTTAATAGATTGTTTGGAGATCCCAGTTATAAGAAACATTGATTAGCTAGCTACTAATTTCGTCCTCCAGCCAGCTCTCACAAGTGACCCTGGTGATGAAGTTAGCGAGCTACAAACTTTTAACACCAATATATTGATGATATACAGTATGCTAACCATATCCCTATCTGTCTGACCGTAGGTCCTGAGTGGTGTATTGAGGATATATGCTTACCAAATTCCAATCTCTCTGTCCACAGGTCCAGAGTGCGAGCAGAGCTCCTTCCAAAGACAACTCCCTCTCCATGTCCTTCAACTCCGTCGAGGAGGCCAAACCAGGCTCTATGATTGGCTCTGTGAGGTCACATGATGGCTTTGAGCTCCCTGAGGCTGGTCAGGTGACCTACACGGTGGTGGGCGGGTCAGACCGAGACGGAACGTTCATGGTGGACCGTCAGACAGGTGACGTGTACCTGGCGAGGGAGCTGGATTACGAGCGCTCCGCCCGCTACACACTACAGATAGAGGTGGACGACTTCTCCATGACGTTACCCAGCAGCCACCTGGTGCAGCTGGACATCGAGGTGGAGGACAGCAACGACCATGGACCCCGCTTCCCGGAGGACCCCGTTACCGTGGTGATACCTGAGAACATGGAGCCTGGGGCGTCCATCTACACCTTCCAGGCCTCGGACCAGGACGGATCAGGGCCCAACAGCCTGCTGACCTACTCCATCCTGCACCAGGTAGGGTTAGGAGTAGTGATGCACCGATATTACATTTTTGGCCGATACCGATATCCAATATTTTCATTGCCAAAAAAAAAACGATACTGATAACCGATATTTAAAATTTTAGTGGCCTTTTAAGCGTTCTAGTACAGTTAAATAGTTAATACACACACATGGACGCAGCTGTCTAAGGCATCTCATCTCAGTGCAAGAGGCATCACTACAGTCCCTGGTTCGAATCCAGGCTGTATCACATCCGGGAGTCCCATAGGGCGTCATTGTAAATAAGAATTTGTTCTTAATTGACTTTCCTAGTTAAATAAAGGTTACACACACACACACACACACCACACTGACAACAAGTTATTTTGTTGGCATTTTCGTATGTCCCCATTACCAGTAAAACATAATAAAAATCTATTTCTTTCACTTACTTGCTGTGTTGTTTCGTTCATTTGTTCAGTCTCAACTAGGATTTCATCATACATGTCAAGCAGTGAAGTTTCAGCTCTGTCTGTCCGTGGCCTCTCTTCCTCGGTGCGCACTGTCACTGTGTCCGTTTCCATTACTATGTTCCAGTACCCTGACCTCACTGACCTCCTGGCCCTTGACCCTTCCACTGGTGTCCTGACCCTGGCGCAGGAACTGGACCATGAGGTCACTTCCTCCCTTATCCTGGTCGTCCAGGCAACAGACTCCGCCCTGAACGCCAGCCAACGGCACTGGGGCTCGGTGACGGTGAGGGTGTTTGTGACAGATGAGAATGACAACGCTCCAGTGTTCAGCTCGCCATCCGCGGTTAGCGTCATGGAGGACCAGCCTGTGGGCTTCGTGGTTCTCTACGTCGTGGCGCGAGATGCCGACCAGGGGGAGAACGGACGGGTCAGCTACTTCATCGAGACTGGCAACGCTGGAGGGACATTCAGCCTCAACCCTAATACTGGTGGGTCATTTAAACAACTCCTAGTGTAATGGAAGTGGTTTGGAAGCTCAAAGAAAAGGTAACCTAGTCTGAGACCTGAAGACTTTTGTTAGCTCCCCAATCGAATGCCTAAGCTTTAGCTCAGCTGGATACCACAGCCTTGTGGCACACAGACAACCGGGTTAAAACCTGGTCGGTAACACTGGCATACATTATTGTTTTCTCACCAGAACAATCATGTAGTTACCATCTGTGCTGTAAACACATGGTGTGATGTCAGAAGGCCATTGGTACCACATTCCCAGCTTCCATGTGGTTGGGTCTGTGAGAGAGTCTCATACGTTTCAACCTATAATCAGGCCCCAGCAAATTTAAAACAGTATAAACAGGGACGTGTGAAGAGATGTCGTGTGAGAGACGAATCAGAGTTAATGAAGTTACCCCGGTACATTGGGTAGGCCTGTCTACCTGAGCGCTAAGCTCTACCACCACCAACACTGCTGTAACAAATAACACCGCTGTAAGTAACGATCTAGCTATCTGGCCTCAGTTTAACAACTTTTTCCACAGCAGAAGGCCGCAACGGGGAGAGGCTGGCAGTAAACCCACACTGCTAGACACGCAACGGGCAGGGCTGCCGTGCTGTGCTGAGATTACACACACACACACACCAGGCCTGCCGTGCAGTGCTGAGATTACACACACACACACACACACACCAGGCCTGCCGTGCAGTGCTGAGATTAGGGCTTCCCTCTCCTTCTCATTACCTGGCCCTGGGAGCAGAGGAGGAGAGAGGGCACAGCACTGACTCATTTCAGATTCATGCTTTAATGAGCCGCAACAGTCAAAGAGAGAGTGAGGCGGGAGGAGAAGGAGGGAGGAGGGGGTGTTGGTTCTGTTTTAAGTTGTTGGGTTTGTTGTTTTCTCTCTGGATCTCCGTACGCGCTGAGATAACTAGCCCCTGAGCCTTTAGTATGGTCAGAGTTAGTGGCTGGAATAGTTTCAGCCACTGTGACTCCTCAGTGATCCCATCCTAAGCCTGGTCACTAACAGCACATGGGTAGGAGGAGGGGAGAGAGAGAGAGAGAGAGGGAGAGAGGGAGAGAAAAAGAGAGAGAGAGAGAAACATGGAAAACCTATTTTGGATGTTTCCAATTTCAGTCTGTTTGGCTTACGTATATGCATGGTTGTATTATAGTAGAGCAGTCACAGTTCTGAAGACTGGGGTGAACTAAGGTAAAGATGTTTCCTTGCTCTCCTTTTTTTTTCTCATGTTAGACACTCTATTAGTTCCTTCTATTAATCAAATGAGTCTAGGGAACAGCGTCGTCTTACACAAGTTGATGAAAAAGAACAATGAAAAACTTTCAGGGGCGGATTCTCAGACCTAGATCAAGCCATCTATAAGGACAAAAAAATCATCCCATATAGAAAACTCAACACACGTAGTTTGATTTAATATTTCCATTGGGCACAGAGGGGGAAAGAGCCCCTAATAGTGTTAGGAGACACCCATCCTCCACCCAGAAGGATCCAAGGTTACCATGATCTGTAGTAGGCTTCTCCTACACAGCTCCCTGTAGTGCTGGTGTATTGAGAATATAACCAAAACAGCATGTGTAGAGATGGGACCGTTTCTCCTGTCATCGTAGACCCTGGCCTGGGCCGCTTGGCAGGACAGGAGCAGATCAGGTGGTCAGAGGATTAACTCATGATATTAACTGTCATTATACTGTCTAACTACCTGCATGGCTGGAACCAGTTTAAGATGGGCACCACACACACACCCATGCCTGCACGCACACACACATATACACACATATATATACACACACACACACATATATATATACTGAAACCATATTAAGATGGCCGCCCTCTCTCTGTGACACACCTGATAGATCTTGACAGCTTCCTGTTTTTATCCCCTCGGCCGACCATGGGGTTCCTTGGTTCCTGATTGGTGGGGGAGGGGTGGAGCCGGGGTCAACGTGTCTCACACACCACAGGAAAGCCCAAAAGACCAAACGGCAAATAGTGTGTGCGTGTAGGTGTTATCAAAGTCTCAAAAGAGGGACTGAGTAACACACACATGCAGTTGTAATCGCTCCTTTAATGGTTCCCAGCAGTCTGAGAGTTTTTTTGTGTGTGTTTTGTTTCTGCCTAGGCTTTCATGGGAATAGATCCACACACACACAGATGACTGGGTGGACAGGGTGGACAGGTGGACAGGTGGACTGGGTGGACAGAATGGGTGGGTGAACAGGGTGGACAGGGTGGGTGGGTGTGTGTAAGTAAGTAAAGCTCTTGGCAAGGAGCAACGCTTGGCCTGCGACGGAGAGGGAGGAATGACTGGTGAAAGATGAAGCAAGCAGAGAAGTGAAGCTAGCAGGGAAAGCTGAACCTAGCAGAGTTGTGAAGCTTGCAGTGAAATTTTAAGCTCGCAGTGAAAGTTGAAGGTAGCGGAGTGTTGAAGCTAGCAGTAAAAGTTGAAGCTAGCAGAGAAGTGAAGCTAGCAGTAGAAGTTGAAGCTAGCGAAGTTGTGCTGGACAGAGAGCATGGGGACCTTTTAAAGGGTGTGACTACACACTAGGTAGGGAGAGGGACTAGCTGAGTCTGTGTCCCAAATAGCACCCTGCATCCCAGCTAAGTTCACTACTTTTGACCAGACTTTAACCCCTCTCCTCTCCTCCACCCCAGACTCCCTCTCTAACCCCTCTCCTCCACCCCCAGGCTCCCTCTCTAATCCCTCTCCTCCACCCCCAGGCTCCCTCTCTAACCCCTCCCCTCTCCACCCCCAGGATCCCTCTCTAACCCCTCTCCTCCACCCCAGACTCCCTCTTTAACCCCTCTCCTCTCCTCCACTCCAGACTCCCTCTTTAACCCCTCTCCACCACCCCCAGGCTCTCTCTCTAACCCCTCTCCTCCACCCCAGGCTCCCTCTCTAACCCCTCTCCTCTCCTCCACCCCCAGGCTCCCTCTAACCTCTCTCCTCTCCTCCACCCCCAGGCTCCCTCTCTAACCCCTCTCCTCCACCCCCAGGCTCCCTTTCTAACCCCTCTCCTCTCCTCCACCCCAGGCTCCCTCTCTAACCCCTCTCCTCTCCTCCACCCCAGACTCCCTCTCTAACCCCTCTCCTCTCCTCCACCTCAGGCTCCCTCTCTAACCCCTCTCCTCTCCTCCAGGTTCTCTCTCTATCCTGAAGCCCATCAACCGGGAGGATCAGGACCTGTTGAACCTGACCATCGTAGCCCAGGACCACGGGGTACCAGCGCTCTCATCCAGCCAGCTGCTGTCTGTCCAGGTCATCGACGTGAACGACGAGGTGCCCTGGTTCCAGGAGAACCAGTACCAAGCCCAGATTACAGAGAACCAGCCCGCAGGAACCACTGTTCTGGTGGTGTCGGCCTCCGACCTGGACCAAGGTGAGAGTGGCTTGAGCTCAGTAGGCTAACACAGGAGATCCCGTCGTTACAGACATAGTATAGCAAGCACCTAAGACTGCATTACCTTCATCATATACTATATGTTATGGTGGCTTACTTTATGACATAGTAATATACAAAGGACACATGATGACGCGCAGTTTTTCTACATATTTGCTGTCCTGTTTCTTAAAAAAAAATAGATCTCAGTGTCAGCCAGCAGAGTCTCTTGTTCTAAGTGTTGATCCTCCATGTGTTCAACGAATGTTTACATCATCAGCACCGTCGGTAACATTTGGTTTTAATTGAAGACCGTGCTGGGGGACGGTGAGTGTGTGTGTGTGTGTATCTGTGTGAGTGTGTGTGTGTGTGTGTGTTCACATTCCCCTGGAGTTAGTCAAGAGCACATAACCCAGAAGGATTATAAAGTTTCTCTCCAGGGTGATTAGTGGGGTAAGGTGATGGTGCCAGAGTCTTTCTCTGTTAGCACGCTATCACACACACACACAACACAACACAACACACACACACACAATCTCCCAGCCTCCGCCCGCCCCGTGCAGCCCAGCCACCCGCTTACACAGCAAAACCAACTACAAACAAATACAAACAGGAATGCTGCTGTGTTTGCTCTTTTAGGTGAGAAAAATACGTTTCGTTTTTTCGCAAACACTTATTTGCGAATGTTTTCAGTGCCCTGGGGTAGAGAGGGTTCAAAGTATAACATGACTGAATGGAATAGGACTGACGGCCCAGCACCCTATGAAAAGTGTCGATTTGACTTGCACAGCCGGCTCCAATCCTTCTCCCTACCACATCCCCTTGGCCCTAACCCTTTGATGTTTGCAAACTGTATCTGTAAGATGGAAGCTCCACCACTACTACAGTGTTTATACCTACCCAGACCCTTCAGATTTTCAGAACATAGAAGGGTAAGGGCCAAGGGGATGGTGTAGGCTGTTGACAGATAGTATTAGGGTTAGACTTCATATACTCCTCTCTCTTTTTCTCTCTCTCTCTCTCCAGGTACCAACGGCCAGGTGACATATGGAGGCATCTCTGACGAGGGTTTTAGCATCCACCCAGCTACAGGTGTTATAACCACCACTAAAGCCCTGGACAGAGAGGCACAGGAACAATACACACTGACAGGTAACTGGCTCTGACCATAACATCTAACCCTGACCCTTAACCCGTAACCTCTCAGCCTAACTCCTGGCCCTAACCCTGATCCTTAATCCTAATCCTAACCATTAAAGCCCTGGACAGAGAGGTCTAAAAACTGTACACTCTGACAGGTAACTGTCCCTTTATATGAGTAACCAACACTCTTAGAAAAAGGGGTTCCATAATGGTTCTTCAGCTGTCCCCATAAGATAACCATTTTTGGTTCCAGGCAGAACCCTTTTTGGTTCCAGGTAGAACCCTCCATGTAGAAGAGTTCCATGTAGAAGGGTTCTACCTGGAACCAAAAAGGGTTCTACCTGGAACCAAAAAGGGTACTTCCTGGAACCAAAATGAGTTATTCAAAGCCCTGCCACACTGCTTTACAATAGAGGTATGATAGCCCTGCTACACTGCTTTACAATAGAGGTACGATAGCCCTGACACACTGCTTTACAATAGAGGTACGATAGCCCTGACACACTGCTTTACAATAGAGGTACGATAGCCCTGACACACTGCTTTACAATAGAGGTACGATAGCCCTGCCACACTGCTTTACAATAGAGGTACGATAGCCCTGACACACTGCTTTACAATAGAGGTACGATAGCCCTGACACACTGCTTTACAATAGAGGTACGATAGCCCTGACACACTGCTTTACAATAGAGGTACGATAGCCCTGACACACTGCTTTACAATAGAGGTACGATAGCCCTGACACACTGCTTTACAATAGAGGTACGATAGCCCTGACACACTGCTTTACAATAGAGGTACGATAGCCCTGACACACTGCTTTACAATAGAGGTACGATAGCCCTGACACACTGCTTTACAATAGAGGTACGATAGCCCTGACACACTGCTTTACAATAGAGGTACGATAGCCCTGACACACTGCTTTACAATAGAGGTACGATAGCCCTGACACACTGCTTTACAATAGAGGTACGATAGCCCTGACACACTGCTTTACAATAGAGGTACGATAGCCCTGACACACTGCTTTACAATAGAGGTATGATAGCCCTGACACACTGCTTTACAATAGAGGTACGATAGCCCTGACACACTGCTTTACAATAGAGGTACGATAGCCCTGACACACTGCTTTACAATAGAGGTACGATAGCCCTGACACACTGCTTTACAATAGAGGTACGATAGCCCTGCCACACTGCTTTACAATAGAGGTACGATAGCCCTGCCACACTGCTTTACAATAGAGGTACGATAGCCCTGACACACTGCTTTACAATAGAGGTACGATAGCCCTGACACACTGCTTTACAATAGAGGTACGATAGCCCTGACACACTGCTTTACAATAGAGGTACGATAGCCCTGACACACTGCTTTACAATAGAGGTACGATAGCCCTGACACACTGCTTTACAATAGAGGTACGATAGCCCTGACACACTGCTTTACAATAGAGGTACGATAGCCCTGACACACTGCTTTACAATAGAGGTACGATAGCCCTGACACACTGCTTTACAATAGAGGTACGATAGCCCTGACACACTGCTTTACAATAGAGGTACGATAGCCCTGACACACTGCTTTACAATAGAGGTACGATAGCCCTGACACACTGCTTTACAATAGAGGTATGATAGCCCTGACACACTGCTTTACAATAGAGGTACGATAGCCCTGACACACTGCTTTACAATAGAGGTATGATAGCCCTGACACACTGCTTTACAATAGAGGTACGATAGCCCTGACACACTGCTTTACAATAGAGGTACGATAGCCCTGACACACTGCTTTACAATAGAGGTATGATAGCCCTGACACACTGCTTTACAATAGAGGTACGATAGCCCTGACACACTGCTTTACAATAGAGGTATGATAGCCCTGACACACTGCTTTACAATAGAGGTACGATAGCCCTGACACACTGCTTTACAATAGAGGTACGATAGCCCTGACACACTGCTTTACAATAGAGATAAATGAACAAGCCAACATTCCAAACTGGCCATGTTTTTATAGTTCTGTTTTTATGGGATACATCAGTGGTGTAATGGAAATGTTGGTGTTATTTTCTCTCCAGCTCTCTCTGTTTGTCTTAAATCTCTCTAAGAAACACGATATGATTTAGTAAATAAAAACATAACAAACTCTTTTAGACTGCTGAAGTCTTGTTTAATTCCTAATCTTCCCGTTTGTCCAGTGTATGCCCGAGACGGTGGCGTGCCTCCTAACTTTGCCCGGGCGGCAGTGAAGATCCAGGTGTTGGATGAGAATGACAACGCCCCAACGTTCAATAGACTGTACTACAGTCTGGAGGTGCCTGAGAACATGGAGGCTGTTGAGCTTTTCACCCTCAGAGCTACGGACCTGGACACTGGGGACAGCGGAGAGATGACCTACAAGATCACAAGTAAGAGCCAACTACTTGTACATCAGAGGAATCCAATTTAATTAATAATTGACTGATTGATATATCGATCCATTGATCACAATGTTGTGAGATTGACCTTTCATATTGTGTATCTCTTTTCGCCCCTCCTCCTCTCTTCCTCTTTCCTCCTCTGTTTCCCCCTCTGTCTTCTAGCTGGCGACCCATCAGGTGACTTCCGTGTGGACAGGAAGTCAGGTGTTCTCTCCACCTCCAGACCGCTGGACAGGGAACGTAGGGCCAGGTACAGTCTGACAGTGACAGCCCTTGACGGGGGCTCTCCGGCCCTGAGCAGCACGGCCACAGTAGAGGTCACTCTCCTGGATGTCAACGACCACAGCCCCCAGTTCACCAGCCCCAGCTACACCGCTGACCTCTCTGAGGATGTTTCTATTGGCTCCCGGGTGCTGGAGGTCTCTGCTACTGACCTGGACCAAGGGTCTAACAGCCAGGTACACAGACTGAAGTCATAGGTTGCGTCCCAAATTACACCCTAGTCCCTACATAGTGTACCACTTTTGACTAGAGACCTATGCTTCCTGAGCCCCCTGAACATTTGCCAAATGTAGCATAATACTTTTGCCACCCCTTATGACATTTTGCCAACAAATGGAAGCCATCTATCTAGACCTTCAAAGGGTTAATGAAGGCCTCATTAAGCCTTAAAAGTGATGTTACTTTTTGTAATCTAATCTACTGTAATCTGTTCTAATGCCAGGTGCTGTACTTCCTGTCGCGCGGCTCCCAGGGCATGTTCATCATTGACCAGCACACGGGACATGTCATCACCGCCGCTCCGCTCGACCGAGAACGAACCACGTTGTACACTTTCGATGTCTGCGCCATAGACTCGTCCCCCGCCAGCCCTCGCAACTCCACCGCCACGGTCACCGTGTATGTACAGGACGTGAATGACAACGCTCCATTCTTCATCCAGGATCCCCTGGTCATCAACATCTCAGCCTCCAGGTAGGTAGCCTAGAGCTTAGCGATGCAGGACAACGGCAGGAAGTTTGCTGATTCAAATCCCATGTCCTACAGGGAAGAATCTGGGCTGGACTGGCATATGGAAGGTTTATCTGTACAGTTTTGTCTTTCACATGTCTTCTTTGTTGTGATTTAAATAAAACATTTATAAAAAGGGTTGCTGGCATGTCATCACCTGCTGTTGTGTGTCTTAGATGTCATCACCTGCTGTTGTGTGTCTTAGATGCCATCACCTGCTGTTGTGTGTCTTAGATGCCATCACCTGCTGTTGTGTGTCTTAGATGCCATCACCTGCTGTTGTGTGTCTTAGATGCCATCACCTGCTGTTGTGTGTCTTAGATGCCATCACCTGCTGTTGTGTGTCTTAGATGCCATCACTTGCTGTTGTGTGTCTTAGATGCCATCACTTGCTGTTGTGTGTCTTAGATGCCATCACCTGCTGTTGTGTGTCTTAGATGCCATCACCTGCTGTTGTGTGTCTTAGATGCCATCACCTGCTGTTGTGTGTCTTAGATGCCATCACCTGCTGTTGTGTGTCTTAGATGCCATCACTTGCTGTTGTGTGTCTTAGATGCCATCACTTGCTGTTGTGTGTCTTAGATGCCATCACCTGCTGTTGTGTGTCTTAGATGCCATCACTTGCTGTTGTGTGTCTTAGATGCCATCACTTGCTGTTGTGTGTCTTAGATGCCATCACCTACTGTTGTGTGTCTTAGATGCCATCACCTGCTGTTGTGTGTCTTAGATGCCATCACCTGCTGTTGTGTGTCTTAGATGCCATCACCTGCTGTTGTGTGTCTTAGATGCCATCACTTGCTGTTGTGTGTCTTAGATGCCATCACTTGCTGTTGTGTGTCTTAGATGCCATCACCTGCTGTTGTGTGTCTTAGATGCCATCACTTGCTGTTGTGTGTCTTAGATGCCATCACTTGCTGTTGTGTGTCTTAGATGCCATCACCTGCTGTTGTGTGTCTTAGATGCCATCACTTGCTGTTGTGTGTCTTAGATGCATCACCTGCTGTTGTGTGTCTTAGATGCCATCACTTGCTGTTGTGTGTCTTAGATGCCATCACTTGCTGTTGTGTGTCTTAGATGCCATCACCTACTGTTGTGTGTCTTAGATGCCATCACCTGCTGTTGTGTGTCTTAGATGCCATCACCTGCTGTTGTGTGTCTTAGATGCCATCACCTGCTGTTGTGTGTCTTAGATGCCATCACTTGCTGTTGTGTGTCTTAGATGCCATCACTTGCTGTTGTGTGTCTTAGATGCCATCACCTGCTGTTGTGTGTCTTAGATGCCATCACTTGCTGTTGTGTGTCTTAGATGCATCACCTGCTGTTGTGTGTCTTAGATGTCATCACCTGCTGTTGTGTGTCTTAGATGCCATCACCTGCGGTTGTGTGTCTTAGATGCCATCACCTGCTGTTGTGTGTCTTAGATGCCATCACCTGCTGTTGTGTGTCTTAGATGCCATCACCTGCTGTTGAGTGTCTTAGATGCCATCACCTGCTGTTGTGTGTCTTAGATGCCATCACCTGCTGTTGAGTGTCTTAGATGCCATCACTTGCTGTTGTGTGTCTTAGATGCCATCACCTACTGTTGTGTGTCTTAGATGCCATCACCTGCTGTTGTGTGTCTTAGATGCCATCACCTGCTGTTGTGTGTCTTAGATGCCATCACCTGCTGTTGAGTGTCTTAGATGCCATCACCTGCTGTTGTGCCCTAAACTGCTCAACGGGCATCGTAGTATGGCTGCCCTATGCTCCAACCTCCCTCTGTATGTGTCTTTCGGAGGGGTTCGAATAAAAGCAGAAGACAAATTTTAGAACATCCATGTTCTTCTTCTTCTCCAGTGTCTCCTCCCATCGCGTCCTGGCCACCATGCGGGCGGAGGACCGTGATTTTGGGGCCAACGGCTCACTTTTCTACCGCTTCGCCAGCCCTGTCCGGGGCTTCACCATCAACTCTCTGACCGGGGACATCCAGGTGTTGTTACATTATTCATCAGGGTATTTGTGTCAAATACCCACTTAAGGGGATGGCTTGCTTAGGGAGACTTAAGACAAAAATAATTTTCATTAATTGATTAATTAATTCATCCCAGGCTACAGAGAAGCTGCAGGGACTGACCCAGGGCCAGAGGACTCTGATTGTAGAGGCTATGGACCAGGGCAGCCCAGCCCAGTCCTCTCTAGGGGTGGTGGTCATCTACATCAGAGAACAGACCTACAGGGGGATCCGCTTCTCACGCCACGCTAGAGACGTCAGCCTGCAAGAGAACGCCGCCAAAGGTAGGAACAGGGGATTTTTATTTGATTCAAAGAGTGTAATATTTAAGCAATAAGTCCCGAGGGGGTGTGGTATATGACCAATATACCACGGCTAATGGCTGTCTTTACGCACAACACAACGCTGAGTGCCTGGATTCAGCCCTTAGCCGTGGTATATTGGCCATATATCACAAACCCCCGAGGCGCCTTATTGCTATTATAAACTGGTTACCAACATAATTAGAGCAGTAAAAATAAATGTTTTGTCATACCCGTGGTATACAGTCTGATATATCACGGCTGTCAGCCAATCAGCATTCAGGGTTCGAAACACCCAGTTTATAATAATGTGTATATATTTTGTTGTGAGTCTGAGGTGTGTATAATGTAAGTAATCAGTGTGAGACTGAGGTGTGTATAATGTAAGTAATCAGTGTGAGACTGAGGTGTGTATAATGTAAGTAATCAGTGTGAGACTGAGGTGTGTATAATGTAAGTAATCAGTGTGAGACTGAGGTGTGTATAATGTAAGTAATCAGTGTGAGACTGAGGTGTGTATAATGTAAGTAATCAGTGTGCTAGTGATGTGCGTGGGTTTAGAACAGTGTGCTAGTGAGGTGTGTGGGTTTAGAACAGTGTGCTAGTGATGTGCGTGGGTTTAGAACAGTGTGCTAGTGATGTGCGTGGGTTTAGAACAGTGTGCTAGTGAGGTGCGTGGGTTTAGAACAGTGTGCTAGTGATGTGCGTGGGTTTAGAACAGTGTGCTAGTGATGTGCGTGGGTTTAGAACAGTGTGCTAGTGATGTGCGTGGGTTTAGAACAGTGTGCTAGTGATGTGCGTGGGTTTAGAACAGTGTGCTAGTGATGTGCGTGGGTTTAGAACAGTGTGATAGTGAGGTGCGTGGGTTTAGAACAGTGTGCTAGTGATGTGCGTGGGTTTAGAACAGTGTGCTAGTGAGGTGCGTGGGTTTAGAACAGTGTGCTAGTGAGGTGCGTGGGTTTAGAACAGTGTGCTAGTGAGGTGCGTGGGTTTAGAACAGTGTGCTAGTGAGGTGCGTGGGTTTAGAACAGTGTGATAGTGAGGTGCGTGGGTTTAGAACAGTGTGCTAGTGAGGTGCGTGGGTTTAGAACAGTGTGCTAGTGAGGTGCGTGGGTTTAGAACAGTGTGCTAGTGAGGTGCGTGGGTTTAGAACAGTGTGCTAGTGAGGTGCGTGGGTTTAGAACAGTGTGCTAGTGAGGTGCGTGGGTTTAGAACAGTGTGCTAGTGAGGTGCGTGGGTTTAGAACAGTGTGCTAGTGATGTGCGTGGGTTTAGAACAGTGTGCTAGTGATGTGCGTGGGTTTAGAACAGTGTGCTAGTGAGGTGCGTGGGTTTAGAACAGTGTGCTAGTGAGGTGCGTGGGTTTAGAACAGTGTGCTAGTGAGGTGCGTGGGTTTAGAACAGTGTGCTAGTGAGGTGCGTGGGTTTAGAACAGTGTGCTAGTGAGGTGCGTGGGTTTAGAACAGTGTGCTAGTGAGGTGCGTGGGTTTAGAACAGTGTGATAGTGAGGTGCGTGGGTTTAGAACAGTGTGCTAGTGATGTGCGTGGGTTTAGAACAGTGTGCTAGTGAGGTGCGTGGGTTTAGAACAGTGTGCTAGTGATGTGCGTGGGTTTAGAACGGTGTGCTAGTGAGGTGCGTGGGTTTAGAACAGTGTGCTAGTGAGGTGCGTGGGTTTAGAACAGTGTGCTAGTGAGGTGCGTGGGTTTAGAACAGTGTGCTAGTGAGGTGCGTGGGTTTAGAACAGTGTGCTAGTGAGGTGCGTGGGTTTAGAACAGTGTGCTAGTGAGGTGCGTGGGTTTAGAACAGTGTGCTAGTGAGGTGCGTGGGTTTAGAACAGTGTGCTAGTGAGGTGCGTGGGTTTAGAACAGTGTGCTAGTGAGGTGCGTGGGTTTAGAACAGTGTGCTAGTGAGGTGCGTGGGTTTAGAACAGTGTGCTAGTGAGGTGCGTGGGTTTAGAACAGTGTGCTAGTGAGGTGCGTGGGTTTAGAACAGTGTGCTAGTGAGGTGCGTGGGTTTAGAACAGTGTGCTAGTGAGGTGCGTGGGTTTAGAACAGTGTGCTAGTGAGGTGCGTGGGTTTAGAACAGTGTGCTAGTGAGGTGCGTGGGTTTAGAACAGTGTGCTAGTGAGGTGCGTGGGTTTAGAACAGTGTGCTAGTGAGGTGCGTGGGTTTAGAACAGTGTGATAGTGAGGTGTGTGTTGTCCTCCTCCAGGTACCGCTGTGGTGCAGACTCAGGCCCAGTACCCTGATGGATCCCGTAGTGGGATCAGTTACAGCATCTTCAGCGGCAACACCCTACACTCCTTTGGAATCAGCTCCTCCACTGGTAAGCCACTGGGGTGGGGAATTATATAAAAACCCATGTTTACAAAAAGTGTAAAACACTTTTTTTTTAAATTCACTGTATGAAAAAGGTGTGTAAAAAAAACTCTTTACGTGTGTTTACACTCTACATCCCTGATGCATATCATGAATATCCATTGCCCAATTGGTTCTCAGCCCCGTTGTTATTGTTCTAACCAGGTGAGATCTGTCCTTGTTATTGTTCTAACCAGGTGAGATCTGTCCTTGTTATTGTTCTAATCAGGTGAGATCTGTCCTTGTTATTGTTCTAACCAGGTGAGATCTGTCCTTGTTATTGTTCTAACCAGGTGAGATCTGGGTACAGAGCTCCATGGGGCTGGACTATGAGGAGACCCCTAGACTCCGCCTAGTGGTGAAGGCTGAAACTGCATCCTCCAGTTCCTTCATGGCGGTCAACCTGATCCTTCAGGACGTCAATGACAACCTGCCGCGCTTCCAGCTGCAGAACTATGTAGCCTACATACGAGAGGCACAGGGATATAATTTCCCTATTATACAGGTAGGTACACTAATGAGCGTGCACACACTGGTGCACGCTGCACGCAGACACACACAAACACACCTCTATTATGCTTGGCTATAGGTGGTGTGAGATTGTGGGCTAGAAAACGCTCTAAGTTCAGACGGTAGAGATCTGGATAGTTTCAGTGCTGCTGAGGTAGTTCTGAGAGGTGACTGTCTGTTCCTATGCCTATACTGCAGTGTGTTTCCAACGTCCCTGTTGAGTATATAAAGGGAAATGGAAAGGGGGGATACCTAGTTAGTTGTATAACTGAATGCATTCAACTGAAATGTGTCTTCCGCATTTAACCCAACCCCTCTGAATCAGAGAGGTGCGGGGGGCTGCCTTAATCGACATCCACGTCTTTGGTGCCCAGGGAACAGTGGGTTAACTGCCTTGCTCAGGGGCAGAACGACAGATTTTTACCTTACCTTGGTTACTGGCCCAACACTCTAACCACTATAGACTCAACTGTATGCTGTATGAAACCACGGCCATTTAGAACCTTCTTATAAACTCTCGTTCCACTGTTCCAAGTCCAGTATTCATCACCAGGTCCTGTTACTGTTCCACAGCTGTTGTAAATCTGTTCTTTGTTTTGATTTATTTCCTCTCTAACCTTTGACCTCTGGTCATGTGACTTCCTGTCTGTCCCCAGGTGTTGGCAGATTATTATTATTTTTGATATTTTTTCTATTGCTTTCAAAAACAAAACAACATTCACAATAATGAACAGCAGGGGAAGGGTGAACAACAGCCAATGACAGCAAAATCAGTTTCCTACACAATAAAACAGATTGTAAATGGCTAACCATAAACACAAGTACACTTTGCTTTTAAGACTAAAGAAAACCAGTGATATCAGAAGACAATGCTTTTTTGGTTTAGATTTTCTTTCTGACCTCTGACCTCGGTCATGTGACTTCCTGTCTGTCCCATGCAGGTGGTGGCTGATGACCTGGACCAGGGCCAGAATGGTCAGGTGACCTACAGCCTGAGGTCGTCGTCTCTCAGCGGCCTGTTCAAGATCGACCCGCTGACCGGAAGCATCACCACCGCCGCTATCATGGACCGAGAGATCTGGACACAAACCAAGTGAGGGGCAGGGCCTTGTGAGAGTGTGTGTGTGTTCACAATCTGCCTGCCATGTGGTTTCCCTAAGCAGGCTAACCTTTGTTTTCAGTCTATAAATACTCTCTCTGTTCCTGTACTCTCTTTCTCTTTGTATTGGAAACTAAATATCTGTCATGCTCTGGGCTACAACAGGTTCTGATGTAAGACAGCAGGAGATGAAAGGTTATGAAACCTGAAACATAAAAGATAAGAACCAAACTCCAACTGACAGTTTCTTTTTTAATTTCCATGGCACCAGGCTGGTTGTTACGGCAACGGACCGGGGAACACCACGATTGGCCGGCTCGGCGACCCTCACGGTGATAATCGTGGACCTCAATGACAATAGTCCTACAATCCCCTTGCCGCGCGAGATCAGAGTGCCAGAGAGTAAGTCAATGATCCGCGGGTCTCAACTGCAGATCCGGGTTCAAATATTATTTTAATTCATTTTAAATACTTTAGCTGGGCTTCGCAAAAGTGCAAACCTCACCCAACTGGTACTTCAGGCAGGCTAAAGCAAACACAAAGTTTTTGAATGGTTTGAAATAGTATTTGAACCCAAGTGTGTTTAACTGACATCCTATTCACTATGTAGTGCTCTACCAGGGGGTGTATGTATCAAGTTTCTAAGACATTTGAGACGCAGTCAATTTAATAGTGAACCTTTAGTCCACTGATCTTATCACTGATCCTCTCTCCTCTCTCTGGCAGCACTCAGCAGTTCTCAGTGATAAAACTGACCCTTTTATGAGTCGTTCTGAAGCCAAGTTCCCCTCTGTTCATATCCTGCTGTACATATGACGTCTACAGTTTCCTGTATAAAATATCCAATTCAGAAAAAAAAGAAATCAGAAGTGTGCAATATATTCCTAAAAGCAACATGATGTAATAGGATATGGTATGTGCTGGGAGCTGCTTCTATTGCTATAGTGTTGTTCCCATATAACAATCTCCCAAACCCTGTTCTCTCACTCTGTCCCCCTGTACTATCCCCCTCCCCCCCTTCTCTCTCCCTCCAGACACTCTGATTGGCTCAGTAATAACCCAGGTGACTGGAAACGACGTTGACTCAGGCCCAACCCTGTCTTACACCCTCCACCTGGACCCGTCCTCCCAGGGCGTGTTTGGGATCCATCGCTACGGGGGCGGGGTGTCTCTAACCGCCCCTCTGGACTACGAGGAGAGGACCTGGTACACGCTGACTGTCAGGGCTACTGACTCCAAACACCAGACTGAAGCTAACCTCACCATACTGGTGGAGGATGTCAATGATAACGCTCCTACTTTCACACAGGATCTTTACCAGGTAGTCTATCCTCTAACCGGCCTCCACGAGCCTTGGAAAATCTGTGTTTGTGTTGGCAGGATGCAATGATGCCATAAGAGACGATGATAACTATTTAGCTGGATTTTTCTATGTACATACAGATCAATAATGATGCCGTGTGTGTGTGTGTGTATGTATCTATTTTCTTCATTTAGTTTACTAACTCAGATTCCTGGTACCATTAACCATTAACTTGCCTGTCCAACATGCCTCAACTATTCTGAATACGTCCCTGATGTGTTTCCCAGGTGATTCTGGCAGAGCACTCCCCAGCTGGCAGTGCAGTTGTCACTGTGACAGCCACGGACCGCGACTCTGGAGAGAACGGCCGCGTCATGTACAGAGTGATGTCATCAACCCGGGACATTTTCTACATCGACCCCAGCAATGGTACCCTGTTCCTCACCCAGCAGGCAGAGTTTGACTCTGAGAACCCTTCTATCCTGGTGGTAATAGAGTCCAGAGACATGGGAACACCAGCCCTCTCCTCCACCGCTACTGTACAGGTCCAGGTGACTGACGTCAACGACAACACGCCCGTCTTCCACCAATCAGAGTACAGAGCCACGGTGTCGGAGGACGGCCTTCCGGGCGCCACCATCCTGACCCTGGAGGCGGCCGACGGCGACGCGTCACGCGACAACTGCGGCTTCGACTTCACTATAGCCAGCGGAAACGCAGGCAATGCCTTCCAGATCGAGAGCAGCGTACGCTTCCTGGAAGGACAGGGATTCCAGACGGTAGGCAGCCTGGTATTGACCGGTGAGGGGCTGGACTTTGAGGCGGTTTCCAGTTACAACCTGACCGTGGTCGTGTCAGACCGCGGCGTGCCCCAGAGGAGCTCGGCTGTCTCTGCGCTGATCAGTGTGACGGATACTAACGACAACCCTCCGGCGTTCAGCAGGGCAGAGTACAGGTAATTTGGTACTTTGTTGTTTGTTAAATGTCCTTAATTACTCTATTACATGTGTTTGCACTGGGAAACCAAATGTTATGTTTTTTGTAAAAGTGACTAGTAATAACCCCTTGAACCCTGCAGTGTGGTGCTGAGTGAAGGAGCAGCCACAGGGACTGAGGTCCTCAGCCTGTCTGCAACAGACCCAGACTCCCCAGCCGTAGGGAAGGTGCAGTACCTGATCAGCTCTGGGGATGAGACGGGTATGTTCCAGGTAGACCGCTGGACCGGAGCCCTGAGGCTGCAGAGACCACTGGACAGCGAGAGACAGGTACCAAGGCACTTCCTGGCTTGTCATGTGCCCCAAATGGCACCCTATTTCCTATATAGTGCACAACTTTTTAAATAGCCCTATGGGCCCTGGTCAAAAGAAGTGTACTACATAGGAAATAGTTTGATACAGAAATAGACAAAGACTTGGTCATTGGTTATCAAATCAAACTTTATTTGTCACATGCGCCGAATACAACAAGTGTAGTAGACTTTACCGTGAAATGCTTACTTAGAAGCCCTTAACCAACAGTGCAGTTCAAGAAAATATTTACCAAATTAACTAAAGTAAAAAATAATAAAAAGTAACACAATAACATAACGGGGCTATATACAGCAGGTACCGGTACCGAGTCAGTGTGCGGGGGTAAAGGGTTAAAGGTCATTTGTACATTTATTTTTTTATTTTACCTTTATTTAACTAGGCAAGTCAGTTAAGAACAAATTCTTATTTTCAATGACAGCCTAGGAACAGTGGATTAACTGCCTTGTTCAGGGACAGAACGACAGATTTTTACCTTGTCAGCTCGAGGATTCGATCTAGCAACCTTTTGGTTACTGGCCCAACACTCGAACCACTAGGCTACCTGCCGCCCAAATGTAGGTAGGGGTGAAGTGACTATGCAGAGATAATAAACAGTGAGTAGCGGCAGTGTACAAAACAAATGGAGGGGGGGAGGGTTCAATCTAATAGTTTGGTGGCCATTTGATTAATAGTTCAGCAGTCTTATGGCTTGGGGGTAGAAGTTTTAAGGAGCCTTTTGGTCCTACAGTTGGTCCTCCGGTACCGCTTGCAGTACTGTAGCAGAGAAATCAGTCTATGACTTGGGTTACTGGAGTCTCTGACAATTTTATGGGCTTTCCTCTAACATCGCCTAGTATATAGGTCCTTGTTTGCAGGAAGCTTGGCCCCAGTGATGTACTGGGTCGTACGCATTACCCTCTGTAGCGCCTTACGGTCAGATGCCGAGCAGTTGCCATGCCAGGCGGTGATGCAACCGGTCAGGATGCTCTCGATGGTGCAGCTGTAGAATCTTTTGAGGATGTGGGGACCCATGCCAAGTCTTTTCAGTTTCCTGAGGGGGAAAATATTTTGTTGTCCCCTCTTCACGACTGTCTTGGTGTGTTTGGACCATGTTAGTTTGTTGGTGATGTGGACACCAAGGACCTTGAAACTCTCGACCCGCTCCACTACAGCCCCGCTCCACTACAGCCCCGGCCCACCAATGATGGTGTTGGAGTCATATTTGACCACGCAGTCGTGGGTGAACAGGGAGTACAGGAGGGCACTAAGTACAGACCCCTAAGGGGCCCTGGTGTTGAGGATCAGCGTGGCAGACGTGTTGTTGCCTACCCTTACCACCTGGGGGCGGCCCGTCAGGAAGTCCAGGATCCAGTTGCAGAGGGACGTGTTTAGTCCCAGGGTTCTTAGCTTAGTGATGAGCTTCGTGGGCACTATGGTGTTGAATGCTGAGCTGTAGTCAATGAACAGCATTCTCACATAGGTGTTCCTTTTGTCTAGGTGGGAAAGGGCAGTGTGGAGTGCGATTGAGATTGCGTCATCTGTGGATCTGTTGGGGCGGTATGCAAATTGGAGTGAGTCTAGGGTGTCCAGGAGGATGCTTTTAATGTGAGCCATGACCAGCCTTTCAAAGCATTTCATGGCTACCGACGTGAGTGCCACGGGGTGGTAATTGTTTAGGCAGGTTACCTTCGCGTACTTGTGCACAGGGACTATGTTGGTCTGCTTGAAACATGTAGGTATTACAGAAACCTGCCAGTTGGTCCACACATTCTTTGAGTACACATCCTGGTAATCCATCTGGCCCCGCTGCTTTGTGAATGTTGACATGTTGAAAGGTCTTGCTCACATCGGCTAGAGCTTTATCACACAGTCATCCAGAACAGCTGGTGCTCTCGTGCATGCTTCAGTGTTGCTTGCCTCGAAGTGAGCATAAAGGGCATTTAGCTCGCCTCATAGGCTCGCGTCTGGGTTTCCCTTTGTAGTCCGTAATAGTTTTCAAGCCCTGCCACATCCGACGAGCGTCAGAGCCGGTGTAGTAGGATTCAGAGACTTCTTTAATATTAGACATCGCGCACCAGCTGTTACTGACAAAAAGACACCCACCCCCACCCCTCATCTTACCAGACGTAGCTTCTCTGTTCTGCCGGTGCATTGAAAATCCCTCCAGCTCTATATTATCCGTGTCTTCGTTCAGCCACGACTCGGTGAAACATAAGATATTACAGTTCTTAACTTCTTATGGCTGCAATCCCGTTAATGGGATGATATGACAACAGCCAGTGAAAGTGCAGAGTGTTTTCTATCCAATACTAATAATAATAGGCATATATTAGCAACTATGACTGAGGAGCAGGCCGTTTACTCTGGGCACCTCTGTGCACCTTTCATCCAAGCTACTCAATACTGCCCCTGCAGCCATAAGAAGTTAATGTCCCGTTGGTAGGATAATCGTAATTCTAGATCATACATTTTATTTTCCAATGATTGCATGTTAGCAAGTAGAATTGATGGCAGTGGGAGTTTACTCGCTCGCCTACGGATTCTCAAAAGGCAGCCCGATCTGCGTCCTCTTTTCCTCCGCCTTTTCTTCACGCAAATGACGAGGATCCGGGCCTGTTCCCGGGAGAGCAGTCTTTCTCGTCAGACTCATTAACTTCTTATGGCTGCAGCCCGGCGTCGGTACACTTATGACAACAGCCACTTCAAGTGCAGGGCGCGAAATTCAAAATATATATTTTTTAAATATTTAACTTTCACACATTAACAAGTCCAATACAGCAAATGAAAGGTACACATCTTGTGAATCCAGTCAACATGTCCGATTTTTAAAATGTTTTACAGCGAAAACAGCACGTATATTTATGTTAGCTCACCACCAAATACAAAAAAGGACAGACATTTTTCACAGCACAGGTAGCATGCACAAAGCCAACCTAACTAACC
Organism: Salvelinus namaycush; assembly: GCF_016432855.1. NCBI lineage: Eukaryota > Metazoa > Chordata > Actinopteri > Salmoniformes > Salmonidae > Salvelinus > Salvelinus namaycush. Next base: position 27,692,651 of record NC_052329.1, read on the forward strand.
AAGAACCAACCAAACTAACCAACAAACAACTTCATCAGATGACAGTCTTATAACATGTTATACAATAAATCTATGTTTTGTTCGAAAAATGTGCATATTTCAGGTATAAATCATAGTTTACATTGCAGCTACAATCAGAAATTGCACCGAAAGCAGCCAGAATAATTACAGACACCAACGTCAAATACCTAATTACTCATCATAAAACATTTCTGAAAAATACATAGTGTACAGCAAATGAAAGACAGGCATCTTGTGATTCCAGCCAATATTTCCGATTTATTAAGTGTTTTACAGCGAAAACACAATATAGCGTTATATTAGCTTACCACAATAGCCAAAAATACAAGCCATTTCCCAGCAGTAAAAGTTAGCGATCGTGACAAACCAGTAAAAGATATATAATTTTTGACTAACCTTGATATTCTTCATCAGATGACAGTCCTATTACATCAGGTTATACATACACTTATGTTTTGTTCGAAAATGTGCATATTTAGAGCTGAAATCAGTGGTTATACAATGTGCTAACGTAGCTACTATTTCCCACAACGTCCGGATATTTTTCTGACACTTTTTATGACACACATATTCTGACCAAATAGCTATTCATAAACATAACTAAAAAATACATGTTGTATAGGAAATGATAGATCCATTAGTTCTTAATGAAATCGCCGTGTTAGAATTCTAAAAAATAACTTCATTACGACATCCAGCTTCGGTATAGCTAGAGTACCCAAAACTTGGGCGCCGACGACTAGTTCACATCTACGACAGATATATGAAATAGCATCATAAAATGTTTCTTACTTTTGCTGATCTTCCATCAGAATGTTGGACAAGGGGTCCTTTGTCCAGAACAGTCGTTGTTTGGATTTAGAACGTCCATTTTCCCTCTTGATTTAGCAAGCACACTAGCCAAGTGGCACGGATCTCTCCATCGTCAACAAAGTCAGAGAACGGAACATGGCAAAACTCCCGAAAAAATTTCAATAATCTGATTAACCTCTAACACCTCCCAAACCCGGATCCGGGATCCCCCCCATCACAAAAGCTGACTAGCATAGCCTAGCCTAAAGCCACAGGGATATCATATAATAAAATGTTCATGAAATCACAAGTCCAAGACACCAAATGAAAGATACACATCTTGTGAATAAAGCCATCATTTCTGATTTTTAAAATGTTTTACAGGGAAGACACAATATGTAAATCTATTAGCTAACCACGTTAGCAAAATACACCACTTCCATACTCCACCATTTTCTTACTGCATCAGTAGCTATCACAAATTCGACCAAATAAAGATATAAATAGCCACTAACCAAGAAACAACCTCATCAGATGACAGTCTGATAACATATGTATTGTATAGCATAGGTTTTGTTAGAAAAATGTGCATATTTCAGGTATAAATCATAGTTTACCATTGCAGCCCCCATCACAACTCTCACTAAAATGACTAGAATAACTACAGAGAGCAACTTGTATTAGCTAATTACTCATCATAAAACATTTCTTAAAAATACACAGCGTACAGCAATTGAAAGACACAGATCTTGTGAATCCAGACAATATTTCAGATTTTCTAAGTGTTTTACAGCGAAAACACAATATAGCGTTATATTAGCTTAGCACAGTAGCAAACCAAACAACAGCATTGATTCCAGCCAAACATAGCGATAACGTATTCACCACCAAAATATATTAATTTTCACTAACCTTCTCAGAATTCTTCAGATGACAGTCCTGTAACATCATATTACACAATGCATATAGAGTTTGTTCGAAAATGTGCATATTTAGCGGCACAAATCGTGCTTATACAATGAGAAAAGTTGCCAAGCTGCCCAGAAAATTTCGGGCGCCATCTTGGAGAATCACCTAGTCTAATCAATAAATAATCATAAACTTGACTAAAAAATACAGGGTGGACAGCAATTGAAAGACAAATTAGTTCTTAATGCAATAACCTTACTGCGCAATACAGGGTGCAATACAGGGTGCGATAGCGCAAGGCTACACGGCAAATAATGGCGTCTTATGCATTTTACTTTTTCAACAGAACAACGAATTATCAGCATAAATAGTACTTACTATTAGCTGAACTCCCATCAGAATCTTGGGAAAGGTGTCCGTTGGCCAAAAGAATCGTTGCTGGGTTGGAGAATGTTTCCTTCCACGTTGCAATTAGCTGTACACAATGGCATTCGAGAGAGAGATACCCAACTCAATACAACGTCAGAAAATGAAATGCCCGAAAATCGCAATATACTGACATAAACTGATATAAATCGGTTTAAAATAACAAGATTATGATGTCTTTAAAGCCTATATCGAATAAAAACAGAGCCTGATATATCTAGTTTCTAAAACCAGAGCTTCTAAAAAGACATGCCAAGACCCTTTCTGCGTCAGCGCGAAGATCCAAAAGGGTGGACACCTCGATTCCAATCAATTTATCAACTTTGGGAACTACGTAGAAACTCCATTTCAAGTCTCCCTATTCGCTAACAACCAGGGGAAGGCGTATGCAGTGCATCTCAACCAATAGAGGACAGGCAAATTAATACACAGGTCTGGGAACAGCCAGCAAAATTCTGCACTCTGACATACACATAGGAAAATTGCTCTAAGTCGAGTTCTGTTTCACCCACAGATATAATTCAAACGGTTTTAGAAACTAGAGAGTGTTTTCTATCCAATAGTAATAATAATATGCATATTGTACGAGCAAGAATTGAGTACGAGGCAGTTTAATTTGGATACGAATTTGTGCTATGTCGAAATGGCACCCCCCTAGTGGCAAGAAGTTAAACTATATTGAAAAAACATACTTTACGATGATATGGTCACATGTATCAAATAAAATCAAAGCCGGAGATAGTAGTCGCCTATAACGGCAGCTAAACAGAAGGCAAATCCAGGTACCACCTCGCGCTCTCCAGAAAACCGGAAATGGGGGACACGTCATACAAAGAGCTTGTATTCCACTTCAGACCAAGATAAACACTAAATTTCTTCTCTCACCGCCTCTTGACATCCAGGGGAAGGTGTATGACGTGCATGTATACTCATACGTATCATGCCCATTTATAGGCAGGAAGTAGAACAGAGCATCGATTTCAGACTTTCCACTTCCTGGTCAGGAAGTTTGTGCCAAATGAGTTCTGTTTGACTCACAGATATAATTCAAACGGTTTTAGAAACTAGAGAGTGTTTTCTATCCAATAGTAATAATAATATGCATATTGTACGAGCAAGAATTGAGTACGAGGCCGTTTGAAATGGGCACCTTTTATCTGGTTACTCAATACTGCCCCTGCAGCCCAAACAGGTTAAAGGAAAAAGCTTCTTCCAGTCCGTGGTGAGTAATCCCAGTTCTGATGTCAAGAAGTTATTTTCGGTCATAAGAGATGGTAGCAGCAACATCATGTACAAAATAAGTTTACAAAATAAGTTACAAACAACACAAAAATAACGAACAAAATAGCACAATTGGTTACGGGCATGTAAAACATCAGCCATCCTCTTCAGCGTCATCGTAACATAGACTGTTTGTATATTCTGCTGCTGACAATTCATTTCCCTTCAGCGATAAAGAAAGTATTAATCTCTCTCTCCATCTCACCATCTATCTCTCTCTGTCACCCTCTTTCCCTCTCTCTCTCTCCCCCTCTCCGTCTCACCCTCCTACTAGGCATCCCATGTGATCATTGTGCAGGCGTCAGATGGACAGGGTCACTATGCGCTGGCTCCAGTCACTGTGGAGGTGAAGGACATTAATGACAACAGACCTTACTTCCCTCTGCCCATCCTCACCGCCAGCGTCAGAGAGAACCAGCCTCACAACACCCTTGTCACCATGCTGCACGCCATCGACCAGGACACGGGAGTCTTCGGACAGCTGAGGTACTACATGTTGGACAAGACTGGAGAGGGGAAAGACGCCTTCCTGGTCAACCAGACGTCAGGCGAAGTCCGGACTCGCTCCACCTTCGACTTTGAGAAGGTCAACTTGTTCAACTTTGTAGCTCTAGCCATGGACGCAGGGAACTACTCTGCAACGGTGACCATACAGGTGTACGTGATGGGGGAGGATGAGTACGACCCTGTGTTCTCCGACTTAGAGTTCTCCTTCCTGGTTCCTGAGGGGGCGAAGAAGGGCCAGAGCATCGGTCAGGTGACAGCCAGAGACGAGGACGAGGGAGTGGACGGGATTGTTCTGTACTCCCTAGCTGACCCCTCGCCCTACTTCCAGGTCAATGCATCAACGGGCGTGGTCTCCCTGAAGATGGACAGCCACGTCCGACACCTGAGCAGGGCCAAGAGGGAGGTCCGTGTGATGACCCTTGACCTGACGGCCCACAGCCCTCTGGAGACGTCCCGCGTGGCTACCGCCCGCCTCACCGTTGACGTGACAAACACATCCTTCGGCCTGGTGTCGGACATGAACCTGCTGCTGGTCAGTGTGATCGCTGTGTCCCTGGGAGCCATCCTCATCCTCATCTTCATCGCCATGGCTCTGTTCTGTGTGAGACTGAGACGTCAGAGGAAGGAGCAGCAGAGTCGCTGCAGACCTCCAGCCTCTCCCGGCCACGGCACCATGCTACACAAACTAGAGGAGACTAAAGTCACCGGCACTGACCGGAACGACCGCATCTACCATCAGGCCTTACCAGGGTACGTTTCCGACCAAACAGGGAGTGGAGGGGGAGGGCCATACCCCCGCGGGGGCTCCCTGGACCCATCCCACTCCAGCGGGCGTGGCTCAGCGGAGGCGGCGGAGGACGATGAGATCCGGATGATCAACGAGTACCCTCGTGTCTCCTCCATCTCTTCGTCCATGCAGGAACACATCTCAGCCCGCGGGCCAGACTCTGGTATCCAGCAGGACGCTGACCAGCTGTCTGACGTCTCGTGTGAGCCCAACATTGACGCCAACCAGTGGTTCAAGGCCAAGAAGCTGGCCAGTCTCAGTGGGACTCTGCTGGCTGGCCAGGTGCCTGTCTACAGGGAGGATGGAGGAGGTTATCTGGGGGTAGGGAGGGGGCTGAACATCTCCCACCCTAAAGACTATGCCTTCCCAGTGGATGGTAAACCCGCTGTGGACGGCTCCCTCACAGCCATAGTGGCCAGTGACGAGGAGCTGAGGGGCAGTTATAACTGGGACTACCTGCTGAACTGGTGCCCACAGTTCCAGCCATTAGCAAGCGTCTTCACGGAGATAGCGAGGTTAAAGGATGAGACGGACACTCCTAACCCTCGCAGACCTCTCCAGCACAAAGCCAAGGTGGACCCCAAACCCCCTCGCATTGACCCCCCGCCGCTAATCACCTCCGTAGCCCACCCCGGGGCGAAGACAGTCCCGGTCAAGCCTGCTCCTGTCAAGCCCTCTGTGGGGAGGTCTTCCTTCCCCCACCTGGCCTCCCTACGGAGGTCCCCCATCAGTCACGAGGGCTCCCCCTCCTCAATAGCCATGTCCCCCAGCTTCTCCCCCTCCTTATCCCCCCTGGCTGCCCGCTCCCCAGCCATCATACCCTTCGGGGTCACCCAGGGTCCCTCAGCCTCCATGATCAGCACCACTGAACACAGCATGGAGCACAGTGAAGAGGCCGAGATGAGGATATAGACTCTATCGACTCACAGGTGAGGATATAGACTCTATCGACTCACAGGTGAGGATATAGACTCTATCGACTCACAGGTGAGGATATAGACTCTATCGACTCACAGGTGAGGATATAGACTCTATCGACTCACAGGTGAGGATATAGACTCTATCGACTCACAGGTGAGGATATAGACTCTATAGACTCACAGGTGAGGATATAGACTCTATAGACTCTGAGGTACTGGAGATTGGAAGACTGATACTGAGTTATTGTTCCTCAAAAAACAGAAGTGTTGTCTCAATTGACACTCGATTTAGGTTGCAGGGTGGTACCCCTCCTAATGTGTAATGGTCACAGTATCTGGTGTCAATAGACTGGATCGTACAGTGTACCTTCCATTCTGGCCAGAACACAGAGTGTGGTTAGCACTGTAGCTAAATAATGAAGTAACTCTCAAACCACCAAAGGTGGTAGATGCATCATAAACTAATGGGACTCTCAAACTGGACTAGAATCAAAACTGAGACCAAAATGGATGTTGCCTGTTCCTGAAGACTTCCTCTTCCCTCGATCCAATCAGTGTCAAGAGAACTAAACTACCCAGGATTTGCACATTCTAACGGGGAGCCATGATGTCAATATTTTGTAGAAGATACCTTTTTTTGTCTATATTTTTATACTGACTTTGGTTTCTGACTAGAAATGGCACTAATTCTGTGTCAGAGGGCTGTTATAGCCTCAGAATATATTTCCATATGTGTATATTTGTAGCTATGTAACAGTATGTTTGAACTGTATGTTGGTTCTATCTCATGTACTTAACCATTAATGTGTTTTTGGAACGAAACAAAGCTCTTTATTTCTATTAGTGTGATTGATTGGGGGGATATGCTGTCATTTCTTGTAAATATTTATTACAGAGGAGTGAAAAATGAGCTTGCCTTGCTGGAAGAACATGATACCAGTATCAATAAGGTGTTTGGTCAAGAAGCTTTCAAAAATAATCTGGTAGCGTGTTGGATCCCTCTCATACTAATTCAGTGTGCCATATGTGTGTCCCAATGGCACCTATTCCCTATATAATGCCCTACCTGGTCAAAAGTAAGGCACTATAAAGGGAATAGGGTACCATTTGGGATGCAACCATAGTCTTTTGAGTCTTGTTTGAAAGGATCAGTCACACATGTTCTCATGTCCTACACACGTTCCTGTGTTTCTTCCCTCCAGTCTAGTTTAGGTGAACTTGACATTCATTAATCATGTCCTTCCTTTCAGGTGTTCTTAATCCCTTAATCACGATGAGCCTTACAGGTCTACTTGGTATTCTAGTGGCACAGTAGACACAGACAAGGGCAGAACCACTCAGACACAGACAGACAGGGGAGGTCAGAAAGATTATAGAGACCAGCTGCAATATAACTACAAAGTTGTCAGCAATAGAACAAAGAAAAAAAACAATGTCATGTAATTCAGCAGACCGGTCTAGTTGTTATTCTAGAGGCAGTAGAACCATCCAGACAGACAGGTGACAAAACAGCTGACATGAGGTTTGAGTAGAGGTTGTGTGTGACCTGTGAGGTTTGAGTAGAGGTTGTGTGTGACCTGTGAGGTTTGAGTAGAGGTTGTGTGTGACCTGTGAGGTTTGAGTAGAGGTTGTGTGTGACCTGTGAGGTTTGAGTAGAGGTTGTGTGTGACCTGTGAGGTTTGAGTAGAGGTTGTGTGTGACCTGTGAGGTTTGAGTAGAGGTTGTGTGTGACCTGTGAGGTTTGAGTAGAGGTTGTGTGTGACCTGTGAGGTTTGAGTAGAGGTTGTGTGTGACCTGTGAGGTTTGAGTAGAGGTTGTGTGTGACCTGTGAGGTTTGAGTAGAGGTTGTGTGTGACCTGTGAGGTTTGAGTAGAGGTTGTGTGTGACCTGTGAGGTTTGAGTAACAGGGTCCTCCCCAGGATTTTTTAACAAGGTGGTGCTGCTGAGTATGGTGGGGCGGGGGGGTTGCTAAACACCTGCAATTGTCATTTCCTGCAATCTAGAACAAAACATTTCTTTAAATGATGATAAATAAAGTAAACACATTTTTTGGGGCACAGCCAGGACACAGGTTGGCGCAGCGCCCCTCATACATTCTCTGTGGAAAACCCTAAGGTTTGAGTAGGGTTTTTTGGTGTACCTCTGACAGACTGAATAAGGGTTGTGTGTACCTCTGACCGACTGAATAAAGGTTGTGTGTGTACCTCTGACCGACTGAATAAAGGTTGTGTGTGTACCTCTGACCGACTGAATAAGGGTTGTGTGTACCTCTGACCGACTGAATAAAGGTTGTGTGTGTACCTCTGACCGACTGAATAAAGGTTGTGTGTGTGTACCTCTGACAGACTGAATAAGGGTTGTGTGTACCTCTGACAGACTGGATAAGGGTTGTGTGTACCTCTGACAGACTGAATAAGGGTTGTGTGTACCTCTGACCGACTGAATAAAGGTTGTGTGTGTACCTCTGACCGACTGAATAAAGGTTGTGTGTACCTCTGACCGACTGAATAAAGGTTGTGTGTGTACCTCTGACCGACTGAATAAAGGTTGTGTGTGTACCTCTGACCGACTGAATAAGGGTTGTGTGTGTGTACCTCTGACAGACTGAATAAAGGTTGTGTGTGTGTACCTCTGACAGACTGAATAAGGGTTGTGTGTACCTCTGACAGACTGGATAAAGGTTGTGTGTGTGTACCTCTGACAGACTGAATAAAGGTTGTGTGTACCTCTGACAGACTGAATAAGGGTTGTGTGTACCTCTGACCGACTGAATAAAGGTTGTGTGTGTACCTCTGACCGACTGAATAAAGGTTGTGTGTGTACCTCTGACCGACTGAATAAGGGTTGTGTGTGTGTACCTCTGACAGACTGAATAAGGGTTGTGTGTACCTCTGACAGACTGGATAAGGGTTGTGTGTGTACCTCTGACAGACTGTATCTCACTAAGCTCATCTCAGTATCGATGGGATTCTCTCCAGCATCCTGGACCAGGAGAAGCTTGTAGCAACAGATATTTTCATAATTTCTTTGCAGGGGATGTTCCACAAAGCCAGATGAATCTCTGAAATACTGCTTTTCAAATCACATGCAGGACTGAAACTAGAAAGAACACTAATCAAAACGGTGTTGTTGAGATTGCTTATCTGTTCTCTCTTAGTTCCTTCTCTGAGCTACAGTAATGTAAGTTATCAATATTGTTAGTTTGCAGTATTGTTAGTTTTTACTACGCCTGGAGTTAGGTGTAACTAGCTACTAACTAGTGTCTGTTGAGATACCACTTCTTGGTATCAGAATGTAACACCAAACTGAGTCCCAAAAGGCACCCTATTCCCTATATAGTACTTTTGACCAGGGCCCTATTGGGGTATTTTCCTCTGCAAAAAGAGTGCACTTCCCTATACAGTAGTTCACTAAATAGGGAATAGGGTGTTATTTGGGATGCAACCCATGTAGACCTGCATGACCTTTAGCTCGTAGCTTACTGTCTGTTGTCTAATAGAAAAACAAGTTCAATTTAAGTGGTTTTGGCAGCCTGTACTAAATACCCCTGTGTAAGGTTTTATTTATGGTTAGTTAGCCTTCTGCCATGGACTAAATCGGGAGACTCCATTTTCCTTCATTCGTCACGGTGGAGCTTCTTCCAGGCTGACAGTTTTGGAATCTTCGTACCGTTTTTAATTGTTAACATGTTAGATGAAGAAACGTTACCTTTATTGGCTCAGAGAAAATACAGTACATCCTTGAGACACAAAGGTTATGTTCCAAATGGCAGAATTCCCTATAGAGTGTGCTGCAAAAGTAGTGCTCCATGTAGGGAATAGGGTGTCATTTGGAACACACACAGTGATGGATGCTAATTAGTACTCAGCTCCCCTCCAACTTAGAAACCTTTAAAAGTGTTTGTTTAGTCATGTTAAACTGCCCCTAAAACACAAGGCTATTTACAGTTGAAGTCTACATACACTAAGGTTGGAGTCATTAAAACTTGTTTTTCAACCACTCCACAAATGTCTTGTTAACAAACTATAGTTTTGGCAAGTCGGTTAGGACATCTACTTTGTGCATGACACAAGTCATTTTTCCAACAATTGTTTACAGACAGATTATTTCACTTAAAATTCACTGCATCACAATTCCAGTGGGTCAGAAGTGTACATACACTAAGTTGACTGTGCCTTTAATTAAACAACTTGGAAAATTCCAGAAAATGATGTCATGGCTTTAGAAGCTTCTATTAGGCTAACTGGCATCATTTGGGTCAATTGGAAGTGTACCTGTGGATGTATTTCAAGGCCTACCTTCAAACTCAATGCCTCTTTGCTTGACATCATGGGGAAATCAAAAGAAATCAGCCAAGACCTCAGAAAAGAATTGTAGACCTCCACAAGTCTGCTTCATCCTTGGCAGCAATTTCCAAACGCCTGAAGGTACCATGTTCATCTGTACAAACAATAGTATGCAAGTATGAACACCATGGGACCACGCAGCCATCATACCGCTCAGGAAGGAGACGCGTTCTGTCCTAGAGATGAACGTACTTTGGTGCGAAAAGTGCAAATCAGTCCTAGAACAACAGCAAAGGACCTTGTGAAGATGCTGGAGGAAACAGGTACAAAAGTATCTATATCCACAGTTAAACGAGTCCTATATCGACATAACCTGAAATGCCGCTCAGCAAGGAAGAAGCCACTGCTCCAAAACCGCCATAAAAAAGCCAGACTACGGTTTGCAACTGCCAATGGGGACAAAGATTGTACTTTTTGGAGAAATGTCCTCTGGTCTGATGAAGCAAAAATAGAACTGTTTGGCCATAATGACCATGGTTATGTTTGGAGGAAAAAGAGGATGCTTGCAAGCCGAAGAACACCATCCCAACCGTGAAGCACGGGGGTGGCAGCATCATGTTGTGTGGGTGCTTTGCTGCAGGAGGGACTGGTGCACTTCACAAAATAGATGGCAGCATGAGGACGTAAAATTATGTAGATATATTGAAGCAACATCGCAAGACATCAGTCAGGAAGTTAAAGCTTGGTCGCAAATGGGTCTTCCAAATGGACAATAACCCCAAGCATACTTCCAAAGTTGTGGCAAAATGGCTTTAGGACAACAAAGTCAAGGTATTGGAGTGGCCATCACAAGTTACTGACCTCAATCCTAAATAAAATTTGTGGGCAGAACTGAAAAAGCGTGTGCGAGCAAGGAGGCCTACAAACCTGACACAGTTACACCAGCTCTGTCAGTAGGAATGGGCCAAAATTCACCCAACTTGTTGTGGGAAGCTTGTGGAAGGCTACCCGAAACGTTTGACCCACGTTAAACAATTTAAAGGCAATGCTACCAAATACTAATTGAGTGTATGTAAACTTCTGACGCACTGGGAATGTGATGAAAGAAATAAAAGCTGAAATAGATCATTCTCTCTACTATTATTCTGACATTTCACATTCTTGAAATAAAGTGGTGATCCTAACTGACCTAAGACAGGGAATTTTTACTAGGATTAAATATCAGGAATTGTGAAAAACTGTGTTTAAATGTATTTGGCTAAGGTGTATGTAAACTTCCGACTTCAACTGTATGTTTAAAATTAAGAAGCTTAGATATGATGTTGTTTTGAGCTCTTACTTTGTTCATTCATCAGTTTGTTATTTATAAAATTGTACATCCTCTTTCTTCCCGCACGTAGCCCATAATATACTTGTTCCCCACATATCATATATCTGCCCTGATGTGCTAGGTGTTTGTTCTTCTTGTCAAAGTGCCTGATTAAAGTACTTATGTGAACACAATACAGTGTACTGTCTCTATCTCTCTTGTTCTGATTAGCAAAGAGGGGTTGTTAAATATGAGGATCAACTACATTACTAGATGAGAATGAGGATCACTGAGAGCTCTAGTGAATGAAGACCAGATGGGATTGACATAGTCTTTAATGTATTGTTTATGACCAGGGCTGAATGTAAATGTGTTTCCCAAATGGCACCCTATCCCTTATATAGTGCACTACTTTTGACCAGGGCCCATAGGGGCCCGTCTTTTTCTGGTCTAGTTAGACACTAACCTCGTTGTTAGGAGCAGCCAGACATGGAAATGAATTGGCAGTGTTCTCCTCCAAACTCCATTCAGACTGCTAGCTACCATTTCCTGCTTTGTTAGAGGGTTTGTGCTCCTGGTAGGTTAATGTATGTGGCTAGCTATATGGAAAGTCAATGGTAGGTATATAACTACCCAGCTAGGGGGTTCCATGAGTGAGCCTGATTGAAGCATAAGGGTTGTTTCAATATCTGATGTGTTAGAGGCCAATAAAATATAGGATGCTTTTCACTTTGTGCATTATGCTATTGAAAAACTTTGAGGGACGGTTTCCCGGACAGATACAGTATTAAGCCTAGTCCTGGACTAAAAATCTTGTTCAATAACGATTCTCCATTGAAATGATTCTTAGTCCAGAACTAGGTTATCATCTGTGTCTGGGAAACGGCCCTGGCTGAGAGTATAAAGTCACCATATAAAGTCATGTACAGTAGTCTCCAACAACAGTCCCCTCTCTCTCCAACCCATCAAAACCATATACGTATATACGCTGTCGGCCGCGACCGGGAGACACATGGGGCGGCACACAATTGGCCCAGCGTCTTTCGTGTTAGGGGAGGGTTTGGCCGGCAGGGATGTCCTTGTCCCATCGCGCACTAGCGACTCCTGTGGCTGGCCAGGCGCAGTGCACGCTGACACGGTTGCCAGGTGTACGGTGTTTCCTCCGACACATTGGTGCGGCTGGTTTCCTGGTTAAGTTGGCATTGTGTCAGGTTGCAGTGCTGCTTGTTTGGGTCGTGTTTCGGAGGACACACGGCTCTCGACCTTCGCCTCTCCCGAGTCCGTACAGGAGTTGCAGCGATGAGACAAGACTGTAACTACCATTTGGATACCATGAAATTGGGGAGAAAACGGAGTAAACAATATCAATATGACAATTATGCCAATGTTCTCCTTCACTTGACTTAGTTTTCTAATCTATTTGCAGATCAGTAGCTTACACACGTCCCCCATTCTCTAATATTCTTTCTACACTACATGACCAAAAGTATGTGGACACCTGCTTGTCAAACATCTCATTCCAAAATCATAAGCATTAATATGGAGTTGGACCCCTCTTTGCAGCTGTAACAGCCTCCACTCTTCTGGGATGGCTTTACACTAGATGTTGGAACATTGCTGCGGGGACTTGCTTCCATTCAGCCACAAGAGCATTAGTGAGGTCGGCACTGATGTTGGGTGATTAGGCCTGGCTCGCAATCAGAGTCCCAGTTCATCCCAAAGGTGTCCGATGGGGTTGAGGTCAGGGCTCTGTGTAAGCCACTCAAGTTCTTCCACTGACAAACCATTCTGTATGGACCTCGTTTTTGCACGGGGGCATTGTCATTGTTTGGCCTTCCCCGAACTGTTGCCACAAATTTGGAAGCACAGAATCATCTAGAATGTCATTGTATGCTCTAGCGTTAAGATTTCCCTTCACTGGAACTAAGGGGCAAACCGATCTATGAAAAACAGCCCCAGACCATTATTCCACCAAACTTTACAGCTGGCACTATGCATTGGGGCAGGTAACGTTCTCCTGGCATCTGCCAAACCCAGATCCGTCCGTCGGACTGCCAGATGGTGAAGTGTGATGCATCACTTCAGAGAACACGTTTCCGCTGCTCCAGAGCCCAATGGCGGCGAGCTTTACACAACTCCAGCCGACGCTTGGCATTGCGCATGGTGATCTTAGGCTTGTGTGCGGCTGATCGGGCCATGGAAACCCATTTCATAAAGCTCCCAACAGACAGTTATTGTGCTGACGTTGCTTTCAGAGGCAGTTTGAATCTCTAGTGAGTGTTGCAACCGAGGACAGACGATTTTTATGTGCTACGTGACGGTCCCGTTCTGTGAGCTTGTTTGGCCTATCACTTTATGGTTGAGCCATTTTTGCTTCTAGACGTTTCCACTTCACAATAACAGCACTTACAATTGACCGGGGCAGCTCGAGCAGGGCAGAAATTTGGCAAACTGACTTGTTGGAAAGGTGGCATCCTATGAAGGTGTCAATGAGCTCTTCAGTAAGGCCATTCTACTGCCAATGTTTGTCTTTGGAGATTGCATGGCTGTGTGCTCGATTTGATACACTTGTCAGCAACGGGTGTGGCTGAAATAGCTGAATACACTAATTTGAAGGGGTGTTTAAATACCTTCTTGTATATAGTGTATGTTATTAGATCATAGCTGTGTCCCAAATAGCACCCTTAACCCTGTGCTGGTCAAAAGCAGTGCACTAAATAGGGAATAGGGTGCCATTTGGAATGCAACATACTCATGAAGATAATGGAAGGTCAGTTGAGGAGATGTTAATTTTCTATGCCTTGCCTGTGGGTTCACATTGCTTCACTCTGCGAGACGGCCTGGTGCTGGCTAACGTTCCTCTAGCCAGGCGCTGGCTGGAGAACACTCCCTTATTCAGGCTGATGAAACAAGGCTGAAACAGGACGGGGGCTAGGCTGCACTCCAGGGATCTGCTCTGCTACACTCCTGGAGATGTAACCCAAACCTTGGCCTGCAGCACTGTATTACACACATACATACACATATGCAAGCACGCACGTTGTACACACACACACACACACACACACACACACACACACACACACACACACACACACACACACACACACACACACACACACACACACACACACACACACACACACACACACACACACACACACACACATACACACACATACACACACACACACGCACACAGGCACACACGGTTAGACAGGTTCATTTATAGTCCTCACAGGGCACTGTCATACAGGGGGGTTACAGAGGGAGGGGTGACAAAACACTGGGCAGGAGTGTAACCATCACAGAGCCTAGCACAACCTGCTGTGACTGTAACACACACACACACACACACACACACACACACACACACACACACACACACACACACACACACACACACACACACACACACACACACACACACACACACACACACACACACACACACACACACACTCACAGCTGGACTCCCGTCATGATGCTATAGATGAGTCATAAGTCAGGAGTGTAGTCATCACACACAGTTTAAATGAGAGACTCTGAGCAGAACCAAATGAAACGTATCATCTTTACTTCAACAGCACAGTCACTAGAGATGGTAGTTCATATTGGCCGCTCCGTTCACGTGCAATAGCAGCCTACATTTTTCTGACGGACATCTTGACTTGAAGTGAAATATTGCTTTCACCCTTGTATCCTCATTCCTTGAATGATTCACAAATGGCACACTATTAAGTGCACTAAATTTGACCAGGGCCCATGGGACCTTATTCTTAAATATATTGCGCAATGGGCCCTGGTCAAAATTAGTGCACTGCTGTAAATAGGGTATAAGGTGCCATTTGGGCTGCAACCCTAGTTTAGTTCAAATAGACTCAAATCATAGTCTCTTATTTTCTTATCTTTGCTTTCAAGCACACAGACATTAGCAAGTCAGTGTGAGTCTCATGTTGTAATTACTCTGCTGTTATCGTTCCTCTCCTCCTGAGAGGTGAAGCTCTTTATATATATGTTGTACGTCTATCGATTCCCACTGAGTTGTTTGAAGCTGTTAGTTTACAACTGGGAAAAAAGCTTTTAAAATGCTGAAACTGGAGAACAATATGCCAATATTCCTTTTGATCAGCCCCACGGCTTTGATCATAGACGTTAGGTTCAAAGTATTTTTCTTGTTCCTTGAAATATGTTAACACACCCAGCATGGAATAAAAGGTGCTTAACAAGACAAACAGTATAGTACCAAACTTCTAGGATGAGAAATGCTTCCAAACAAACAGTATTGTACCAAACTCCTAGGATGAGAAATGCTTCCAAACAAACAGTATTATACCAAACTCCTAAGATGAGAAATGCTTCCAAACAAACAGTATTGTACCAAACTCCTAGGATGAGAAATGCTTCCAAACAAACAGTATTGTACCAAATTTCTAGGATGAGAAATGCTTCCAAACAAACAGTATAGTACCAAACTCCCAGGATGAGAAATGCTTCCAAATAAACAGTATAGTACCAAACTCCTAGGATGAGAAATGCTTCCAAACAAACAGTATTGTACCAAACTCCTAGGATGAGAAATGCTTCCAAACAAACAGTATTGTACCAAACTCCCAGGATGAGAAATGCTTCCAAACAAACAGTATTGTACCAAACTCCTAGGATGAGAAATGCTTCCAAACAAACAGTATTGTACCAAACTCCCAGGATGAGAAATGCTTCCAAACAAACAGTATTGTACCAAACTCCTAGGGTGAGAAATGCTTTTGATCAGCCCCACGGCTTTGATCATAGACGTTAGGTTGAAAGTATTTTTCTTGTTCCTTGAAATATGTTAACACACCCAGCATGGAATAAAAGGTGCTTAACAAGACAAACAGTATAGTACCAAACTTCTAGGATGAGAAATGCTTCCAAACAAACAGTATTGTACCAAACTCCTAGGATGAGAAATGCTTCCAAACAAACAGTATTATACCAAACTCCTAGGATGAGAAATGCTTCCAAACAAACAGTATTGTACCAAACTCCTAGGATGAGAAATGCTTCCAAACAAACAGTATTGTACCAAATTTCTAGGATGAGAAATGCTTCCAAACAAACAGTATAGTACCAAAATCCCAGGATGAGAAATGCTTCCAAATAAACAGTATAGTACCAAACTCCTAGGATGAGAAATGCTTCCAAACAAACAGTATTGTACCAAACTCCTAGGATGAGAAATGCTTCCAAACAAACAGTATTGTATCAAACTCCCAGGATGAGAAATGCTTCCAAACAAACAGTATTGTACCAAACTCCTAGGGTGAGAAATGCTTCCAAACAAACAGTATAGTACCAAACTCCTAGGATGAGAAATGCTTCCAAACAAACAGTATTGTACCAAACTCCTAGGATGAGAAATGCTTCCAAACAAACAGTATTGTACCAAACTCGTAGGGTGAGAAATGCTTCCAAACAAACAGTATAGTACCAAACTCCTAGGATGAGAAATGCTTCCAAACAAACAATATAGTACCAAACTTCTAGGATGAGAAATGCTTCCAAACAAACAGTATTGTACCAAACTTCTAGGATGAGAAATGCTTCCAAACAAACAGTATTGTACCAAACTCCTAGGGTGAGAAATGCTTTTGATCAGCCCCACGGCTTTGATCATAGACGTTAGGTTCAAAGTATTTTTCTTGTACCTTGAAATATGTTAACACACCCAGCATGGAATAAAAGGTGCTTAACAAGACAAACAGTATAGTACCAAACTTCTAGGATGAGAAATGCTTCCAAACAAACAGTATTGTACCAAACTCCTAGGATGAGAAATGCTTCCAAACAAACAGTATTGTACCAAACTTCTAGGATGAGAAATGCTTCCAAACAAACAGTATAGTACCAAACTCCTAGGATGAGAAATGCTTCCAAACAAACAGTATTGTACCAAACTCCTAGGATGAGAAATGCTTCCAAACAAACAGTATTGTACCAAACTCCTAGGATGAGAAATGCTTCCAAACAAACAGTATTGTACCAAACTCCTAGGATGAGAAATGCTTCCAAACAAATAGTATTATACCAAACTTCTAGGATGAGAAATGCTTCCAAACAAAGAGTATTATACCAAACTTCTAGGATGAGAAATGCATCCAAACAAACAGTATTGTACCAAACTCCTAGGATGAGAAATGCTTCCAAACAAACAGTATTGTACCAAACTCCCAGGATGAGAAATGCTTCCAAACAAACAGTATTGTACCAAACTCCTAGGGTGAGAAATGCTTTTGATCAGCCCCACGGCTTTGATCATAGACGTTAGGTTGAAAGTATTCTTCTTGTTCCTTGAAATATGTTAACACACCCAGCATGGAATAAAAGGTGCTTAACAAGACAAACAGTATAGTACCAAACTTCTAGGATGAGAAATGCTTCCAAACAAACAGTATTGTACCAAACTCCTAGGATGAGAAATGCTTCCAAACAAACAGTATTATACCAAACTCCTAGGATGAGAAATGCTTCCAAACAAACAGTATTGTACCAAACTCCTAGGATGAGAAATGCTTCCAAACAAACAGTATTGTACCAAATTTCTAGGATGAGAAATGCTTCCAAACAAACAGTATAGTACCAAAATCCCAGGATGAGAAATGCTTCCAAATAAACAGTATAGTACCAAACTCCTAGGATGAGAAATGCTTCCAAACAAACAGTATTGTACCAAACTCCTAGGATGAGAAATGCTTCCAAACAAACAGTATTGTACCAAACTCCCAGGATGAGAAATGCTTCCAAACAAACAGTATTGTACCAAACTCCTAGGGTGAGAAATGCTTCCAAACAAACAGTATAGTACCAAACTCCCAGGATGAGAAATGCTTCCAAACAAACAGTATAGTACCAAACTCCTAGGATGAGAAATGCTTCCAAACAAACAGTATTGTACCAAACTCCTAGGATGAGAAATGCTTCCAAACAAACAGTATTGTACCAAACTCGTAGGGTGAGAAATGCTTCCAAACAAACAGTATAGTACCAAACTCCTAGGATGAGAAATGCTTCCAAACAAACAATATAGTACCAAACTTCTAGGATGAGAAATGCTTCCAAACAAACAGTATTGTACCAAACTTCTAGGATGAGAAATGCATCCAAACAAACAGTATTGTACCAAACTCCTAGGATGAGAAATGCTTCCAAACAAACAGTATTGTACCAAACTCCCAGGATGAGAAATGCTTCCAAACAAACAGTATTGTACCAAACTCCTAGGGTGAGAAATGCTTTTGATCAGCCCCACGGCTTTGATCATAGACGTTAGGTTGAAAGTATTCTTCTTGTTCCTTGAAATATGTTAACACACCCAGCATGGAATAAAAGGTGCTTAACAAGACAAACAGTATAGTACCAAACTTCTAGGATGAGAAATGCTTCCAAACAAACAGTATTGTACCAAACTCCTAGGATGAGAAATGCTTCCAAACAAACAGTATTATACCAAACTCCTAGGATGAGAAATGCTTCCAAACAAACAGTATTGTACCAAACTCCTAGGATGAGAAATGCTTCCAAACAAACAGTATTGTACCAAATTTCTAGGATGAGAAATGCTTCCAAACAAACAGTATAGTACCAAAATCCCAGGATGAGAAATGCTTCCAAATAAACAGTATAGTACCAAACTCCTAGGATGAGAAATGCTTCCAAACAAACAGTATTGTACCAAACTCCTAGGATGAGAAATGCTTCCAAACAAACAGTATTGTACCAAACTCCCAGGATGAGAAATGCTTCCAAACAAACAGTATTGTACCAAACTCCTAGGGTGAGAAATGCTTCCAAACAAACAGTATAGTACCAAACTCCCAGGATGAGAAATGCTTCCAAACAAACAGTATAGTACCAAACTCCTAGGATGAGAAATGCTTCCAAACAAACAGTATTGTACCAAACTCCTAGGATGAGAAATGCTTCCAAACAAACAGTATTGTACCAAACTCGTAGGGTGAGAAATGCTTCCAAACAAACAGTATAGTACCAAACTCCTAGGATGAGAAATGCTTCCAAACAAACAATATAGTACCAAACTTCTAGGATGAGAAATGCTTCCAAACAAACAGTATTGTACCAAACTTCTAGGATGAGAAATGCTTCCAAACAAACAAAGCATTTCTCATCCTAGGAGTTTGGTACAATACTGTTTGTTTGGAAGCATTTCTCATCCTAGAGTTTGGTACAATACTGTTTGTTTGGAACCATTTCTCATCCTAGGAGTTTGGTACAATCTGTTTGTTTGGAAGCATTTCTCATCCTGGGAGTTTGGGACTATATTGTTGTTTGGAAGCATTTCTCATCCTAGGAGTTTGGTACAAATACTGTTTGTTTGGAAGCATTTCTCATCCTAGGAGTTTGTACTACATTGTTGTTTGAAGCATTTCTCATCCTAGAAGTTTGGTACAATACTGTTTGTTTGGAAGCATTTCTCATCTAGGAGTTTGGTACAATACTGTTTGTTTGGAAGCATTTCTCATCCTAGGAGTTTGTACAATACTGTTGTTTGGAAGCATTTCTTCCTGGAGTTTGGTACTATACGGTTTGTTTGGAGCATTTCTCATCCTAGGAGTTTGGTAATACTGTTTGTTTGGAAGCATTTCTCATCCTAGAAGATTTGGTACAATACTGTTTGTTTGGAAGCATTTCTCATCCTAGAAGTTTGTACAATACTGTTTGTTTGGAAGCATTTCTCATCCTAGGAGTTTGGTATAATACTGTTTGTTTGGAAGCATTTCTCATCCTAGGAGTTTGGTACAATACTGTTTGTTTGAAGCATTTCTCATCCTAGGAGTGTGGTACTATACTGTTTGTTTGGAAGCATTTCTCACCCTAGGAGTTTGGTACAATACTGTTTGTTTGGAAGCATTTCTCATCCTAGGAGTTTGGTACAATACTGTTTGTTTGGAAGCATTTCCATCCTAGAGATTGGTACATACTGTTTGTTTGGAAGCATTTCTCATCCTAGAAGTTTGGTACAATACTGTTTGTTTGGAAGCATTTCTCATCCTAGGAGTTTGGTATAATACTGTTTGTTTGAAGCATTTCTCATCCTAGGAGTTTGGTACAATACTGTTTGTTTGGAAGCATTTCTCATCCTGGGAGTTTGGTACTATACTGTTGTTTGGAAGCATTTCTCATCCTAGAGTTTGGTACAATACTGTTTGTTTGGAAGCATTTCCCATCCTAGAGTTTGGTACATACTGTTTGTTTGGAAGCATTTCTCATCCTAGGAGTTTGGTACAATACTGTTTGTTTGGAAGCATTTCTCATCCTGGGAGTTTGGACTATACTGTTTGTTTGGAAGCATTTCTCATCCTAGGAGTTTGGTACAATACTGTTTGTTTGGAAGCATTTCTCATCCTAGGAGTTTGGTACAATATTGTTTGTTTGGAAGCATTTTCATCCTGAAGTTTGGTACTATACTGTTGTTTGGAAGCATTCTCATCCTAGGAGTTTGGTACAATACTTTTGTTTGGAAGCATTTCTCATCCTAGAATTTGTACAATACTGTTTTGTTAGAAGCATTTCTCATCCTAGAAGTTTGACAATACTGTTTTTTGGAAGCATTTCTCATCCTAGAATTTGGTACAATACTGTTTGTTGGAAGCATTTCTCATCCTAGGAGTTTGGTATATACTGTTTGTTTGGAAGCATTTCTCATCCTAGGAGTTTGGTACAATACTGTTTGTTTGGAAGCATTTCTCATCCTAGAGTTTGGTACTATACTGTTTTTGTTGGAAGCATTTCTCATCCTAGGAGTTTGGTACAATACTGTTTTTTTGAAGCATTTCTCATCTAGAGATTGGTACATATACTGTTTGTTGGAAGCATTTCTCATCCTAGAGTTTGGTACAATACTGTTTGTTTGGAAGCATTTCTCATCCTGAGGAGTTTGGTATAATACTGTTTGTTTGGAAGATTTCTCATCCTAGGAGTTGGTACAATACTGTTTGTTTGGAAGCATTTCTCATCCTAGGAGTTTGGTACTATACTGTTTGTTTGGAAGCATTTCTCACCTAGGAGTTTGGTACAATACTGTTTGTTTGGAAGCATTTCTCATCCTAGGAGTTTGGTACAATACTGTTTGTTTGGAAGCATTTCTCATCCTAGAGTTTGGTACAATCTGTTTGTTTGGAAGCATTTCTCATCCTAGAGTTGGTACATACTGTTTGTTTGGAAGCATTTTCATCCTAGGAGTTTGGTACATACTGTTTGTTTGGAAGCATTTCTCACTCCTAGGAGTTTGGTAAATACTGTTTGTTTGGAAGCATTTTCTCATCCTGGAGTTTGTACTAACTGTTTGTTTGGAAGCATTTCTCATCCTAGGAGTTTGGTACATACTGTTGTTTGGAAGCATTTCTCATCCTAGAGTTTGGTACAATACTGTTTGTTTGAAGCATTTCTCATCTCTAGGAGTTTGGTACAATACTGTTTGTTTGGAAGCATTTCTCATCCTGGAGTTTGGTACTATACTGTTTGTTTGGAAGCATTTCTCATCCTAGAGTTTGGTACAATACTGTTTGTTTGGAAGCATTTTCTCCTAGGAGTTTGGTATACTGTTTGTTTGGAAGCATTTCTCATCCTAGGAGTTTGGTATAATATGTTTGTTTGAAGCATTTCTCATCCTAGAGTTTGGTACAATACTGTTGTTTGGAAGCATTTCTCATCCTAGGAGTTTGGTACTATACTGTTTTTTGGAAGCATTTCTCACCTAGAGTTTGGTACAATACTGTTTGTTTGGAAGCATTTCTCATCCTAGGAGTTTGGTACAATACTGTTTGTTTGGAAGCATTTCTCATCCTAGAAGATTGGTACAATACTGTTTTTTTGGAAGCATTTCTCATCCTAGAGTTGGTATAAAACTGTTTGTTTGGAAGCATTCTCATCCTAGGAGTTTGGTATAATACTGTTTGTTTGGAAGCATTTCTCATCCTAGGAGTTTGGTACAATACTGTTTTGTTTGGAAGCATTTCTCATCCTGGGAGTTTGGTACTATACTGTTTGTTTGGAAGCATTTCTCATCCTAGGAGTTTGGTACAATACTGTTTGTTTGGAAGCATTTCTCATCCTAGGAGTTGGGTACAATACTGTTTGTTTGAAGCATTTCTCATCCTAGGAGTTTGGTACAATACTGTTTGTTTGGAAGCATTTCTCATCCTAGGAGTTTGGTACTATACTGTTTGTTTGGAAGCATTTCCATCCTAGAGTTTGGTACAATACTGTTTGTTTGGAAGCATTTCTCATCCTAGGAGTTTGGTCAAATACTGTTTGTTTGGAAGCATTTCTCATCCTAGGAGTTTGGTACAATACTGTTTGTTTGAAGCATTTCTCATCCTAGAGTTTGGTATATACTTTTTTTGTTGGAAGCATTTCTCATCCTAGGAGTTTGGTACTATACTGTTTGTTTGGAAGCATTTCTCACCCTGGAGTTTGGTACATATTGTTTTGTTGGAACCATTTTTTCACCCTAGGAGTG